>NC_091392.1:18787878-19090909 GCF_032191515.1 Phaenicophaeus curvirostris | reverse complement strand
GACTAAATTTAAATTAGTTCAATAAAGAGAGATACTGGCATGAGTACAACTTCAGAGAAATATAAGAATCACAGTGGCTGGTAAATATTAAACACAAACAGAAAGGCCAGAAAACTCAACAAAACATTTTTCACCAATACTGAGGTAGAAGAGTAATAGACTTGAGCCTTTTCCTTTTACAGAAAATGAAGGAGAAAAACGTTTTATAGGTAACAGATAGAGACCATGTGCAATAGCCCAATATCAAGCAGGGGCCTAATTGTCTGAATGGCAAGAAATTTAAATGTCTTTACTTAGATGTCTGCATATTTCATATTTCTGACAGCATATAAGCACCATTCAAATAAAAATCAAATTCTGAATATGAACTAGAACAACAAATACACACATACGTGGTATTCATATAAATTGTATGCTGGTTTAAGAGTGGGAAAATGATGAAGCTTCATCCCAGTGTCTTTAGTGAAAGAGCTATATATCACAGTTACCAATGACCAGCACAATGTGAAGTGCAAGGTAAGGGACAGGGCATTCCTTTTTACATGTAGACAGGTAGATAAAATAGAAAGTGTTACACTTAAATCATGATGTGCAACTTGGCTTCTGGAAAATATCACATCATAATTCAGCTTCCTGGAGCCATTCCAGGAAATGACCACTCTTTTATCAGATAATTCTGACCAACCAAACTGAATTCCCCTCAGCACAGACATCTGTGAGAAGAGAAGGGGAAGCACCTTCTGCTTCAGGACACACCTACGAGCTGGGAGCTACTGCAGTATATCCAGCAAGAGCTCATATAATACACTAGATCTTTCACAAGTGTTAGTCTGTGCATTTATAATGCAGTTGGTAGGACCACAGCAATTTACATTCATGTAGCTTGTATCTCCTTTTTAGATCTTGTGTATGAATTAGGAAGGAAAAAGGTGTCATAACTTACATTATTGTATGGGCCATTTGGACAACTCAGGTGTAAAATGTCCCACTCTCCTTTTTCCTTTGGAGCAAAGCTAAGTGAGGAATAAAACCCTTTCTTCTGCATACAGTGAAACAAAACCTGAATGGAAGATTGTATTCTAGACAGGAAAAATAGTATTGTTATGAAAAAACATGGTGCATGGAAAATGGAGCTGGCTACACAAAACTGAAAGACCTTATCTTTGTTGTTACATGATAATATAAGTACGATAACATGAAGGCAAAACTTGTACTATAATACAACAAACATTTACTCACCAGAAGAATTCCAGTATTCCTGTTTCAAACAATGTCCAATAGAGGTAACCCATGGAAAAAATGTAAGACTAAACATTAAATATGTGAAGCTAAATATGAGGCTTAAATATCCTTTCTTGGTGGAGGGAATTTGTTATCAAAAAGTAGAGCATGGCCTATAAATCTTTGTCAACACAATTTTTGTTGTGTCACTGAAACAATTTTTGTCCACAAAATGTAACTATTACCTGTACTTAATTTGGAACACCATTACTGGAAATCATTCATTCCTACAAAAACAATTCTAATCCTTCCTGTATAACAGGTCATCTGCTTCGTTTTGACAGTATCCAGAAACTAATTTCTAGATATCATCTGACTTTAATGACTACGATAAGACAGTAGTATAATTCAATCATATTTTGACAAGAATATGTTTTTGGCAAATATAAGAAGATTATTATCAAAAGCTATTAATTGGTTTTATTTTTCTATTTCAGCATTAGCTGTCATTGTAATTTCCTACAAGTCTAAAAAAGGAAAAAATATTAATAAACATACACTAGTTCTTCAAGTGACTGTTCAGTGTTATAAATCTACTTCACTTTACTGCTGTAAACTGCCTAGGCTGGCTGATCATTACATGTAGCAAATGCCATGAAAACCTCAATCATCTATGAATCCATCTGGCAAACAGAACAATCAGATAAGCAAGACAAAAGCAATAAAATACCTCTCCAAAATTACTTCCTTTTACACTCTCTCCTACAATCATCTTGTTTTTTTCTTCCTAAAGAGATGATTTAACTGTTGCTGTTCATGTACTGTAGACAATAGTCATTTGACATCTTCACACCTTAAAGTCTAATCAACTCGATGTTTTCTGCACAATAGATAAAATATTCTAAAAATGAAAAAACAAACCCATTTTTCTGTGTAATTACAACAGCTGTAATGAATGAAGACAAATTATAAGAAAAAGAGAAACAGGATCTCATTCACAACAAGACAGTTCCTAGGGAATATTAGTAATTTAAGAAGAAACAAAAGAATGAACTTGAATTATTTTCCACTGAGTATGATTATGCATTCTACTTACACAGTATGATTTCCTTTGTCTGAAATGCTGCCTAGAACTGTTTATACAGGATTCCTCTGAAGACTAGCAGCAGAGAGCACAGCCAAAGCAGAGCATTTTAACAAAGCTTATGCTGTCTATCACAGTATAAACTGAAAAAATATTGAAGTAATTACAAACAAAAATTTACCATCATCCTTATTACGGGGAAAGTAAAGAATAAAGGTGTACAGAAAAGAATCCATTATAAATTGTTTAAAATTTAAAGGAAAAAGATAAGCTTGAATAATCCCATCTTTAACATATTTTGGTTTATGCTGCCTAGAAAATAAACAAATAAACATGAAAAGAAATACATGAAAGAACTTGTTGCTGTTTTTTAGGTTTGAAGTAGGTCAGCGGCTTATGCTCAACTGGCTTTATGAAATTGAGGTAAAAACCATTTTTCTATTTGGCTAACAATAAAATTAATTGTTTTAGGAGGAAATACCCTTTTTGGCAAAAAAATGAGTGCAACAGAGTTCGTCTCTATAAGCCAGTAATTAGGAATTAACTTAATGTATGCTAGTGACTGTGGACACTGCCTGGAAAGTGTAAGGCGATAACCAACTTCTCCCTTTAAATGCCTTGAACGGAGTTTTAATACAATACAAATAAAAACTCTAAATTTCTAGGATTCATGTTTTTACTTAGTTTTGGTTAAATTTTGTCCATGAGAAGAATACATTGGGATGCGTACTTAGAAAAAGGTTCAGAAAAGTCTCTACTTCTTTGCCTTAATTCCACTGTTTGAAATCTCCTTCAGCTAGGAACCCTGTACTCAAACGAGACTGCTGGAAGTACTATGTTACTACACTGGCCCGTAAATTGTTGGCAGAGGCATACGGTGCAGGAAATTAGCAGTAATCCATTTTTATAACAGTTGGCAGAACGTGCCAGACATGTGGTCCTACAAAATAATGTAGCACACATTACTCCTACGTTAGATATTTCAGAGAACTAGGACTGTGAGGTTGAGATTTAATCTTTAAATTAGGAGCAGTTGTTGCAATGTCCACTTAGTGTAAAAGAACGTATGTAAACTGTTCCCAGTTGGACATTTTAGAGAAAGCAAAAATAGGCGGAAGACTGTTTAAAATCTTAAAAAAAAAAAAAAAAAAAAGACAATTTTACTTCTTAAGTCTACAATGAAGTGATTTACTAAGTTAAACAAAAAAAATCTGTTAAAAAATGGCATTTGACCACAGACAGAAGTGGTTTATATGTCATTTATAAAATATGAAAGCACAAACTCTCCACAAAGAAGGAGTAGAAATGAAGATGTGCAGATATAACCATTTAATGTGCATTATTATTTCTTTACCTCAAACATTTATATCTGGACTAATAATGAATATATTGTTAATATTTAATTATACTAATGATAATTTCTTGGGTTTACACATCTATATATCTATACAGTTTTTTATACTTTTGTCTGTTTCATATGTCTATATAGATATTTGTATCTATCCATATGGGATCCTTTCGTTTTATCCATAAACAAGATTTTAACTATAAAAAAATAAACAAGTTCATTTCCAAATAGATATTGCTGAAGTATAATTAAAAATGTGTGCCAGCTGGAGACATCAGTTGCTTTGATTTTTAATAGTGTCTGGTAGCAAAGAACTTTCTTATTTTCCCTAGCTTCATAATCTCTGTAGACTACAGCTGGTTTTTAGCCAAGTAACTATGCTGTGGCTATTGAGGAATACTTTTAATTGTTTTTCTTTCTTCAACACTCAACAGTTGCAAGCATGGATTTGGGACCTATTGAATACATACTATTTAAACACATAAAACAGTGGGGTTTTTCCCCAGGAGAATTCACAAAACAAGTCAGGAGGTGGATGCAGGCAGTCGAAATGGTACCAGAAAAACAATGGCAATGTTGGTCAGTAAGACACAAGATGATCTAGAGATGCTCTAGGGAATATCCCAGTGATACATTAGAGGAGTGATATTTAATATAGTATTCTGGATAGCTGCATTAAGGACATTTTTTTAGAGTTAGAGAAGATAATGTTTCATGATTCCAGATATAAACTGCTTAACAGCCTGGATGCTTCTCTGTGACAGGTTACATGCCCAAATTGTATGCTACTGAGGTTACAGGGAAGGAGAAAAAAAAAAGGCTATATTTATATCAAGTTTCAGTAAAGAAAGATTCAAGTTGAAGATCATGCCGTGATTATTGGCTGGACTTAGATAGCTTATTGCTGCTTTTGTCCATACTGACCAAGAAAAAAATATAGAGAAGGATGGGCTTCAGGATGAGGAGAAGAAATTATTTCTAAACATATTAGCCTTTAGTTACGTGCCAGTACTGAATTGAGTGTTTGCATTACAGTTCTTCTCTTTATATTTTTGAATCAAAGCACTCATCAAAGAGTGCCACATTCTGTTGTAGTGTAAAGGGAGTGAGACAACTTGACTATTGAATTTTACATATATTCAAATGTATCCTACAATATGTTACCAAGTCTTTGTTTTGTTTGCAGTGTTCAAGAAGCATCAGATACTGTTTTTGATTAAATAACTTAAAATTGTGTTTTGACCTTCACTTTGTTTCTTTCATATATGACACGAGATATTAGAAAGCAAATAATTTCTCAACACTTTATATAATAAGCAAACAGATCTCATACTATATATAACCACCTTAGACTTCACAGCACCTATAATCTGATAATTTATAATACAGTATGTATTAAAATTCTTTTTGTTCTAAAGTGGAAGGAAGAAAATGCCAGAGTAGATCCTTCTGGCTTCATATAGCCATAAATTTTAAGGCAAAGGACAGATTCTGGATTCATACTAAGTCAAAACATATTTAGATGAAATATATCCATAAATTATTCTGTTTCCCCAGAGGAAAATTTGTTACAACACAGATTATTGCTGATGTCAGATAGCCTTGATTTAACAGATAATGAAACACACAAATCGAAAATCCAGTTAAAAATTAAGCTTTCTAACTTACATTAAGGTCTGTTCTACATACTTCAAGATGTAATTTCCTTCCTTTAAAAGGTGTTAAAAAGGATCTCTCACGAGAGATGAGCAACACCACAAAAAGCAATTTTAACAATCCAGAGGAGATTTTGAAGAGTAAACTTTTATAGGAAGTGGACTTAGACTGTAGAATTCACTTCTTCAAAAACTGAAAGAGAGCATAAGCACTTACCCTTTGGAAGGAGGCGCAACACTCAAGTGTTTGATGTAACTTTTCTAACAACTGCTTCTAGAAAAGTGCAGACAAATCTGGAACTTATCCATTCAGTCAGGTGCAAAATCACACATTTCACCTTCAAACCTTTTCCTGTGAGGCAACCCATAATAAGAAATCTTAGTGATATTTCTGAGTTTTACGACATGAAGAGAAAAAAAAGAAAAGGAAAAGCAAAAAAAGTAAGCTACAAAGAAAATTAAAAGACTGCATACACAGACACTTAGCAAACAGTGCACTGCTATTAAGATTTAATGTATTCAGCTGGTCTTGAAGACTATTAAAAGGTCTCTTGTATTACCAAGTGGACAAATCAAGAGGAATTGAGCAGAAAATATTGACAATAAGCAACTTGAAAAGAAGCTGGGTTTGGTTTTATGTCTTTTTTTTTTTTTTGTCCTACAGAATTCATCATTATTCAGTGCAACTTAGATGAGCATTGCCAGCTGGAAGCTACTTATATTCAGCTGAAGCTAATTATTCAAAAACACTTAATAAAAGGGGAAGCTATGTTTCTTAAGGATGCACCAGTGTATTGAGCTGAAGAGTGTAAGATATTTTTAAGCTCTAGAGATGTTGACCTACATTAGTTATACACTGTTGCTATTCTCTCTCCTTCTGTGTGCGCTGTTAAAACCGTGCTATGCTCATTATTTCCACAGTGAAAAATAAGTCATAAGATTTTATTATAGACTCAGAGTAAACCATGATTTAACTAGTGATTTTAAATAGGGAAGTTTAAAACAATCTCCTCCTCCAACAGTTCTGGGCATTTCTCCTGTCTGGCTGCTGGAACACAGGCTGGGAACCCAGGGTCTCTACCCAGGCTACGGAACACAGCTTCTGCTTTCCTGTTTGCAGGCACAACCAGTAGCAAATCTCACCACAAACTGCAAAAACACACACAAGCACGTGCATGCAGGACATGACTGGTCACCTAGACTGCTGCGGGCAACACCACCTACATAGATGACCCACTAAACACAAGAACAGACAGCCAAGTCTCCTCCTCCTTTTGGGCTCGTAGAGTCAGGAGGTCACTAGTGTGTGTCGGTACCTCTGTCTGCGTGCATCCCTGCCTACATCCCAGCCCCCTTATCCATCCACAGGTCCCCTACTTGTGGGCTGGTCCAGCTAAGCGTTTGCTGCACAGACTCATCACTCCCGCACTCCACTTGTCCCACAGACAGCCCACGCTTCTAGGTCCCCCAGATATCAGCATGGACCCCATGCCTACCTAATACTCTAGCCTGGACCCAAGGTCTCCCTACTCTCCAGCTGGTCCAACTACAGGTTTTATAGTGACTATACACACATACACCACACATAACCTGCTCTGTGGAAAACACAGGCACTTGGCCCTCCCAGCAGCTGACACTCAGTGCCTGGGCTGTTTCCCAGGATCCCACTTCAGCCACAGTTGTTGACCCCTTCACTCACCTTGCTCACACCTGTCCCCTCAAAGTAGCTGATTTTTGGGACATGCACCATTCTTTTCCCGTGTCTGGAGGTTAAATATCCCAGTAGCTCCAGTGGTGGCTTGCTCTATTCTTTTCTGAACCGTATGAGCGTGTCATCCTCACTATTGTACTGGGTTTATGCTTCCAAGTTTAGACAGTGATGGGGCTGAAGGGGTGGATTCAGTGAGGAGAGGCTGGGGCTGCCCCATTATGGACATGGTCAGTTACAGCTAGCTCTGGCAAGCTCACCACAGGGCATAGCCCAGCAGCTGAGATGGAGGAAAATTTATTTTAAAAAAGGGGAAATGCTGTGTGGCAGTAAGGAGTGAGAGAAACAAAGTGTGAGAGAAATAACCCTGCAAACACCAATGTCAGAAAACAATGGATTAAGGAAGTACTCCAGGCACTGAAGCAGCGAGTGCCCTTCAGCCAATATAAGAGAACAGAACAGGTATTTCACTGCAATCTGTGGGAGAAAATCCACCAAGAGTAGATATATATTCAATTTATATATATATATATTTATTTATATATACAATTTTTTGATGTTTAAATTGTTGAATTTAGTTTAAATCTGAGCTACAGGTTGTCTACCTAGTGTTTTAAAAAAGTGTCAAGAGTACATTTGTAGTAGGAAAATGTGACTGGACTGGCTCATCACATCAGCCTGCTGATTTTATGAGTAGAACAGGGAAGAATTTAAAAAGGCAATTACAAAACACAAGCCATAGAAAATCTGCATGCTGTCTAACAAAAGTCAGATTTTTAATGCCACTGGAAGTCTACCTGGATGGTTTTTGCAGAGAAAAACTGTCAGCTTCCAAAATCCTTTTGTGAAAGATAGGAGGTTGTAGAGAGGAGGGCGCAGGCCTCTTCTCCCAAGTAACAGGGGACAGGACAAGAGGGAATGGCCTCAAGCTCCTCCAGGGGAGATTTAGGCTGGACATTAGGAAAAAATTTTTCACAGAAAGGGTCATTGGGCACTGGAACAGGCTGCCCAGGGAGGTGGTTGAGTCACCTTCCCTGGAGGTGTTTAAGGCACGGGTGGATGAGGTGCTAAGGGGCATGGTTTAGTGTTTGATAGGAATGGTTGGACTTGATGATCCGGTGGGTCTCTTCCAACCTGGTTATTCTATGATTCTATGATTCTATGATTCTATCTTAAATGGGGAAACCAATTAAATAAACACAACACAACAACATGCAAATCATTGCTAGTGTGATATGTAAGGAAAATGCTGCTTTACCCTAGATCTGAGTATCTAGGGAGAGCTTAAAATGTTAATCCTCCACACAATGAACAGTTTTGTAAAAATTTTGAAGTCACATGCAACAATTATCTTCAGTGACTCTTCCCAATTACTATGTAAAAACTCTGCTATATCGTATTCTGAAGCCCTTCTGCCATCAGACATGCCGTGTGTTCTGTACCTCTTCATCTCATATTGTACTGGTGTCCCCATGTTTCTCTGATGCCAAGCAGAAGGCTGTATTTTTAGAATAATTTATATAAAAGAGCATTGCTTTCCAATAATGTAGTTTCAAGACAGAGTTGTGTTCAAGGTAATGTAGGGAGATCCAAGAAAGGTGACAGGATGCCTGATCTTATCTAATACTTATAATTATTTTTCATTATTTGAAACTGTAGCTTACTTGAAATTGTAATGCTGATTCACAGTTCGATAAAAAAGAATGTGTAGATTCTGGTAATAAAAATCACTGCATTCTCCTAGCCTGTAAAAATCTTCTGGAATAAAAAAGGAGGCATAAGTCAATGCAATCTACATGAAGAACAGAGGTTTTATCTTAAATTGGTCTGAAAAAGTAGAAGCAATGATTAATGGCAATAGTCATCCATGAGACCTTTATTATCAAAAATTCATAAAAGAAGAAAAGGTAATTGTATTGTTAATTCAGTTACATGTTTCTACAGGTTTTACTTATTTTTTAATGAAGACTTAATTAAAACTAAAGTTAAGCTTCCAGTGAGATTCCTCTAGACTGCTAACAGTGCAAGGAATTAGCTGCTTCTGCAGTCAGTTATGTCTGGACCATACAGCCTTTTTACAGAGCTAAGGTAAGTGAGGAGCAATTTTACTTGAGGTAGCAGTGCCAGGCTTAGGAAAAGCAGTCTTAATATTAGTTAATTTAATTTCTTTTACTGTATTACAATGAACTCTAAATATATTTGTTAATGCTAACAATGTCCAGAGAATGCGTACTTGAGGGAGGACAGTGGAGCTGCTTTCAACGTTGAAGCATTCAAACTTGAAGGTCTGTCATCACCATAGCAGTCAGGAGCAATATGTGGCCCATCAAATTCTCTTCTTGGATAGATTATGAATGCCCATACTAATTTCTTCTTCTGAAAAAGTGAAAAACGAGGGAGCTTAAACATGCTCAACTTAGTACAGCCAACTATGTATTATGTTTGGTAACTTATGGAATATTTCTGTCACATATGTTCATCAGGAGTACCTAAATGGAAATTATTAAAGTTAAATTAAGAAAAAAATTTGGGGCAAAACTTTCTTCTGCAAGATTTTTTACATGGATAATATTGTGGCCTTATAAAAATAGATCTTTCTTATCCTTTCCCCTTCTTGACATAGAATTTTAAGATTCCTATCTTCTCTAACAAATATCATATGCAGAAAAAAATTCATGGTACTTTCTATTAGAGAGTCATTCATCTGTGTTGTCAATCAGCTGTTTCTGCAGTGTGCAGTTAATAGCCATCCATAAATGCTGAGTCAGTAAGTAGAGGCATGAAATATGAAACTACCTATAAATACATAAATTGTTTCAAAAGTTTAAAAATATTTGACATCAAGGATTTTTTCAGTATGTTTATGTTATTGCCCCTGCAGTGTAATAGAACTAGTTTTAATCACGGTTGTCAAACAGAAATATGGTTTTGTTAAATCCATAAAACTAGTTGCTGAAGTTAGGCATCTGAAATTTTAAACACAGAAAACAAATGGTAGGGTATACAAAGCTTTCCAGTGTCTCCAAAACTAATAGCAAATTTCTTAAATAAGAAGTGAGGAGTGTTATACTAAAAATAAAATCCAGAAGATTTTAAAATACAGATAAGCAGTGAGCATCGTGCTGATTCTCTATACATGTCACCATGACATTGTCCTTCAGTCACTGCAAGAAATGCTCTTAGCCCTTGTGGTTTTGTCCTTGCTTGTCTGGATTTACTGTGGAGAGATCACCTGCATAACTGACAACAAAGTCACAAAATTTTGTAATGGAGTTACCTGATTTCTGAGATTAGAATATTGTTGCTCATGATCATTTCAACATAAATCTATGCAAAAAGGTTATTAATTTAAACATGGGGCTCTATACAGTAAGACAGAATCTCTTACTTCACAGATGTTTTGTGATAGACCACAGAAAAATTCACACTAGAAAGTGAAATTTAATTAACAGTCAGGTATATGACACTTCCTTGATGACACTTCTCCCAGGTACACCTTGACACAAGTACACTAGGTTATTTTTTGTGGAATAGACAAAGATATTTTTAATCATATTACAAAGCTGCATGTTTAAGAAAGGAAAAATATCCTTGATTCTGTTTCCACCTTAAGATTGCCCATATTGATGGGCACCTCATTATTGCTTCCATTCCAGTTGAATTTACCCTTTAGTCTAAATACCCATATTAATTTACAAGAAGTGTCTGTGTTGTTTTCAAGACCACTTAAGGTCCTTCTTTGGCAGAGTGGTGGCAAGTAGCTGGTATGGGAAGCTGTTGTTGCCAATGTCTGCCTTTTCTTAGTTGATACAAAAAGGCAGCAGAGGACTTGCTACTGGAAATTATATAACAATCAGCAATAGCAACTGTAACATAGGTATATAATAGATAAAACAGGGAAAAAATGCCTGAGACTGTTCCTATACTATAATAAAACAATTGTTACTAAGTGTAAAGATTCCTGGGAAAATCAAATATTTTTTATTACATGGAAAAAGCTTTTTCTATGGGAAAGAAGAAAGTATCCTGACAAAATGTACTTGGTACATGCTGATAAGTTTGCTAATCCTGTTCCACTTCATTTTTAGAGGACAATTGAGCACTGAGTTTCTTAAAGAAAACAACCAGAAAGATAGGAAAGCAAGCAACAGCAGGAGAAGAGGAAATATCCCTGTTATCTAGATCTGAACTATTCACTGACTGCTGTTTCCTGTTCTCCTTTTAAAATACCTCAGTCTCTGCTCTCACTGCTAGAAACACAGTGATTTAGTTAGCATCATAGATCAGTGATTGCATAGAACCACAGATTTTAGTAATTAATTATATAAACTAACTAGTTCTTAACAATTAGCGGAGGAATACTCCCTCTCAATCTCCAACTGCATTTAAAAAAGATCCATAAGAAAACTGTCAGCTTGAAAACTCATTACTTTAAAGAAATGGTTTATGTCACACACACACACACACACACACACACAAAATGATAGAAGAGATGCAGGCTACTTGCTACAGGGCTCTACAAAACACTGCGCAGGGTGACTATATCGAACAGCTTTATTAGATAAGTTTTTCTGAAGGAAACAATACTTACCTTCTCAGTTCTTCAGCTGTATAGTGGCAATTTACCTTGAAACAATCTCTTAAGCTCCCCCAGATCTGCTCATGTTCTTAAAATTTTCCTTTTAATCAGATAATTCTTTTATATTTTGTTTACTTGATGAGTGTGTAAATGGTAGTCATTGCATACACAAAATAATGATTTTCAGCCAAATAAAAATAAGGTTATCCTTCAAATTCTCTATAGTCTCACTGTATCACTTTGCTAGTAAATGAAAAGTATCTGGAGTGAAAAAAGAGGTGAATTTCATTTAGAACTACTTTGGTAAGAAAATCTGTTTTCAAGAAGTACTTAATATGCTGCAGTCATGTTATCACCTGTGAGAAACACTATTATTTCAATAACCTCCAGGCTAAATAAAGTTTACTCAAGGTCATGGCCTTTAATGAGTTCCCTGGATATCCTTCAAGTCTTATTGAATATATTGAAATACATGCCTTACCTACAACTATAAATATTTTATTATAAAGTAGAATTACTCTTCTTAAATGACAAAGAAGGAAATTAATTAAGGTCATCTTAACAAGTTTTATGGTGCATCGCTCTTTTGCAGATTCCACCAAATTTTCTATGATATTAAAAATCAAAGATGACAGGAAAGATTACTTGGCTATACAGATAACATTTTTGAATGAAGGGGCCACGCCTGAGGTTAAAAAAAATCAATCTCTACCTTAAAACAGGAATTTTAACTCGTATTTTCATAAATATTTGACAAAAGGAAACTTTTGTTATAAAGCAAAGTAACATTCAGTGGAATATGTAAATCTTTAAAGCACATCGTGAAATGCAACTATAGATTCATAGTTTATAATAAATATTTCATCGATTTCTTAAAATGTGGAAATATTAATTAAAATGTCTAGAACTAAACTGGACCCTTAAATTTAAGTCCAACTCTCCAGAAGTCTCAGGAAAACTTGTAGATGTTATTTCTAGCTGTTAGAAATTAAACAGTCAATAAGTTTTTAATTCTAAGAGTTGATTTTCTGTCTATTAATGTCTCTCATGTTAACAGCCATCCAAAGTTTTGAAACTTAATCAGTACAATGAAGATGATCAAATAGAAATTAGATTACTGAATGTGTAGAATGATTTATTGGTAATATCCAAAGTAATGATCGGGGGGTCATATCTGACCTTTGCAGAAATTTTATTGAACCAAAATCTACCTAATGTTGCAATAATATCCCAGGAAATCTTCATTATTCCTTCAAGGAAAATATGATTTTTTTTTCTTCTTGTGGTTTTCGTTTTCTAGCATCCTATGATATTAGAATCTGTTGTTACTAACTATTAGCAATAATCCAAATCTATCTTAAATATTTTTCAGCACATAACTTTAAATCATATAACATTACCAAATACAGTTATTTTCTGCCACCAGCATACACAGTACAGATGGTCATCATCACTTCTTCCTCTAGGAATGCTGAAACTGTCCTAAAATTCAAACTTCTGAATATTATAAAGATATAATCTTCACTGAGATATGCCACTAAAACAACAATAGAGCCGTCCCACGGGCAGAACCCTTCGCTCAATTTTGCAAGTTCAAAAGATGTGTTTTAAAGCATGCTTATATTACTAGGTTTTACACACCACAGGATTAGAAATTGTCACCATCCACTTTCTTATCATATATTCATTCCAGGTGGGTTGCAGCCTATTTATAAGATTTTTCAGTCACTTGCTAAGTGAGGAGGCAGTTCCCATTCTCTCTTGTGTAATAAATATAACTCAAATGTAAAGGCAAAGAAAGTAGTCTTAAAGGGTCAAGAAAAAAAGGAAACTCTTTCTAAATGTCTACTTCTGCAGGCAATAGATGTTGGAATGTGAGGATTATGAGCCCCAGAAGCATTATGCTCTTTTTTTTTATTTTATTTTTTTCTAAAAATTTCCCTTAATTTTTGTTCAATCATGCAGAAAGAATAGTGGAAAGCTTGGAGTGGAGAGATGTGTATCAGGCTGATACAGGAGGGGAATTCTTATCCTATATCAGTATGTTTACAATTCCATCTAATTCAATACTGTTACTAAGACTTGTCTTAAAAACTAAAATAAAAACAACGAAAAAAAACCAACCCCTTCAGGCTCTCTTTGTCATAAGGAAGAATCAGAGAAAATTTCTTCATTTTTCTGAATCCATTGGAAAGAACTGTCCAACCATTCCACTTGTCATGGTACCACAAAGAAAGATTATTAAAGAAAGATTATTGAGTCTTGGTTTCCGTTACCCTTACAAGGTGGATGTGTTTTCAGCAGCTTCTGCAGTTCTTCTCACTATAGCTCCTGTAAGTGTTCTCTGTTAGCTGATACGATTTTCCTCCTTTGTTGCTTATACTCAGTCTCTAGTTGTATTACAAGGCTTACAGGGTTAAGGTATTTCCATTGTGTGGAGTTTTCATGCAGTTTATTGTTATGTCCAAACATGGTTAACTTTTGTGCATGGAAATCTACAGTTTCTAGTACAAAACTCAGTCATGTGCTTTGACACAAGTCTACAGAAAAACTTATAAAAACATGTCTAAAAGAAGTAAAGGATAAGGTGTAACATGAAAATGAAATTTAAAATATCTATATCTAAGTGTATACAACATATTTACTCCTTTGGAACAGCACTTAGACATACAGCGCTTTCACATACAATCATATGTGAAACCTCATTGATTCCTCATGGTGGAATTTGAGAACTCTAATTTGAGGCTTTACGAAAATAGAGGGAGACAAACATTTCAAAATACACACGTTTCTTAGGTTTGAGTGAAGCAGAAATCCTGCATAAGCAGCCTTTTCCATCTATCGGTATCTTGATTGTGCCAAATAAAACCAGATTTGGAATAGTATAATAAAAATAATTTCAGACTGAACTGGAGTATTATTAATTCATTCCTGTGTTTTCCTATAAGAATATTTTTGGTGCTCATTCAGTTATTATTTTTAATGAAAATATAAAGAAATTTGGAATTTGAGATAAGCCTCAGAGAAAATTATTGAGTGTTGTTTCTACTTCACTAGGCTGTGTGAACTAGTTGGTATACCAGTTGAAGACATTTGACTCACTAAAGATCTAGGTTATTGATTGTCCAGAGAATGAAAGTCTGTTTTCACATAATGTAGGTTGACCAGAAGCAAGTTTTAAAATGTCAAAAAAAAGCTCTCTGAAATCTGGAAAAACACACACACACAAACCAAAACAACTCCATTCCCACGCTCAGATTCTTGTATTTAAAGGGCAAGTGACAGGAATGAACATATCATAACAGACATATTTATTTTTCCAGTAAAGTCTGCCTAGAATTTGGGTCTTGAATTGAATTGAATCACAACTGAAGTGAGTTGTCACAGTAAACACGAAAACAGGTAAATTAAATATATGCTTGTACAATATCTTCCTAATGGACATTTCTCTCTCATTTGTGAGAACACATGAAGGATAAGGAAAGTAAAAATATTTATTTTCTTTGAATTTCCTAAGGAACTGACCAATTAGGAAAATGCTGATAGAATCTATGTCTTTGTCTATCTACAGAATATATTTCAGACATGACCTTTCAATGCTGCAGATGACTAAAACTGTTGGCAAAACGTGTTCCTTGTTGTTATTAACAACTTGTTATTTAGAGCTCCATGAAAAGATGAATACAACAGAACAAAGCCTTAGAACAGATTCTAGCCACATGTAAATTAGTATTAATATATTTCTATTTCTATATTCCTTTCCTTAATGAGGTTAAGCCAATTTACACCAGATGAGGATCTGTTACATTGACTAGTATTACACTTACAAGTTTAATGAGTTTAATACTGCTTCAGAGTCAAATTTTCTTCTTGTATATTACCAGCCTATTTCCTATGTTCTTTAAGAGAGAATATTTTTTATTATAATCATTAACTTTCCGTTTATTGTTATTGTTTTATAAAAGCTAGTTGACGTGGGTTTTTTTCCAATCCATGTGTCTCTCCCTTATTCCTTTTCTGTTCCCCTTCTGGGAAGTGAGAGGAATTAATAGAGAGCATCTGTCATCCGTTTAGTGGCCAGTCCACCCTTAAACTGTGACATTGTTTTTTTCCTTTAGGGTAATGGTATTTTCATTACTAATTTACAAAAGCAACTGTGAAGCTGCATACGTTTTAGAGACTGAATGTTTTGTAAGTGGATTTCATAATATCTGAAAGAAAGACAAAAGGCTCTTAAAGGGGAAAACACTAATGTGGTTGATGTCTTTGTGTCTATAGAAGCAAGACAATCTCTTTTCTGTTGTTTTACAGATCACCGTGGGAGGAGGACTGCCTATGTTTTGGGCAGTAGAGATTTTTCGTATCATTGTAGATAAAACCAAAAGCAATTGGATGTATTTTAAAAATGGCCAGACAAAGAAAGTGTGGATAATACCATTCTGAATACTGATACAGTTTTACCAACATATTTAAAAACAGAAAAAATGACTAGGGATTATATGTAGATTCACCGATTTAAGGTTTCCTGTCACATCTGTTTCCTAAGTGAGCCAGGGGTCACAGCAGAGGTTTTAAAATGTGAACAGTGCTGGAGAGAGGGGAGAGGGTGGAATGTAAAATCTTATATTTCTTTTATATTCTGAGGTTACCAAATAGATTTCTAATTTACACAGAATTTTGTGTAAACTATTGTTTCTTGTATGTGGCTTTCAGTCTTTGGAATGGTTTGGAGAACAATTGAAGTGTAATCTGTTTTTGAAAATGTTAGTAAAAGAGTTAGGATTTAGAATATATCTCTTATATTCAACTGTCTATGCCAATTGATAAATAATGGATTACACATATTTTGTCTGTGTAAATAAAAAAATGTTTAATAAAAACAATTTTTGTTTTGTGCAGTTAAAAACATCATATAACCTTTCCTCAAATGGTATTATATATCCATCCATAAAAATATCCAAGGAGTTTAAATTTCCGACACTCTTTACATTCCTAAGCATCTTCTCTTTCAAAACATTTGTTCATACTGCATGCTGTGCAATTCCTCCAGTGTTTCTGTACTCCCAGAAGAATGAACAGGATAAATACGTAGATCAAAAAGGGGGCACACTGTTCTCTAGAGAGCAATTAGTGATCATTTGCATAGTCTCTACAGTTCAAATGTGAAATAAAAGCCATGTATCTCAACTGATGGTTGAATTTGGTTCTATCATTGCCCATAGGAAACGACAGCAAAACACAATTTCCCAGAAGAAGAGAAAGCCTTATTTTGAACAGCTTCACAGTTAAGGATATTACTTCTAATGCCCTATGCATACCTGCATTGCAGGGAAGTCTGTAGTTTTCAACACTTTATTAATGACAACAGACAAATATCCATTTGTAAATCTTTTTAACCTCTTCATTTCCTTGTTTCAGGTGAGTATGCTATGAATTTACAGGTTTTTGGATGGTTGCCTTCAGTGTAATAATCACCCTGTTCTTCCCATTGGAGTCACCCTTACAATATCTGTTGCTTGACACTAGCCTTAATTTATGGGCAAGCTTCTAATTATACTGATTAGTCTGCTGTTTTCACCTCTCTCTACTTTCCTCTCATCCCCTAGTCCATTTCCTTCTCTGTTGCTGAACCCTGTCTTCACCGCCTCAGCAATATTGATCTGCTGGGAGGCTGTGGGATGGTACCTGTCGATGAGGGCACAGACAGGCCTGAGATCACCCATGGTGCCTGTATTGTCCACCTGACAAAGCAGCTTTGGTCCTGCTGCTACCTAACAGTGAATTATTTGTATTTTAATAAAAATATTTTGCATCATAAGATTGTGGTTTAAAAAGTATTAATATTTGTTAGGGAATAAAAGCATTTTTAAAAGATGAGCATATTAGTCTTATATTTCAAGTAAATTTATAAGATTATACATTTCTGATATTTGCATATTTTGTGTCCATAGAAAAAGTTCAACCTAAGTTATACCATGCAGGTAGCACTTACATATTTGCTTGAAAATGAGTTCCAGTGTAAACTCAACATCAAAATTGTGTCTGTCTCATGAAGTGAAAAGCCGAATATGTGGTTTTCATAAGAAGATTAATTATTTTTACCAGCCCCTAGGAAATGTTGTGATAACATCTGGTCTGTCATCTAGATCAGATATTTGAGATATCTTTAAAAGAAATCTGCATTTAAAATAGAAAAGTACAACTTAAATCCATTTTTACTTACAATTTACTGGAGAACATACTGCAGTATTCCATTGTTTTATTTTTGCAAGTACAAGATCATTATGTGTGCTGGTTTTGACTGGATAGAATTAGTTTTCTTCATAGTAGCTTGTATAGAGCTATATTTTGGATTTTTAATGAAAGCAGCATTGATACTATAGGGATGTTTTAATTATTGCTAAGCAGTTCTTGCACAGAGTCAAGGCTTTTTCTACTTTTCACATCTTGGATGCCCAAGTTGCTGTGTGGGGAAACAGATGAAACAGCTGACTGCAACTGACCAAAGGAATATCTCACACCTTATGACATCATGCTCAGTGTATGAAACTGGGGAAAGGAGGAAGATGGAGGTATTCAGATTATAGCATTTGTCTTCCCAAGTACCTATTACATGTGATGGAGCCCTGCTTGCTGGGAGATGACTGAACACTTGCCTGCTGATGGAAAGTGGTGAATGATTTTTTTTACTTTGCTTTACTTGCATATACTGCTGCCGCTTTACCTGTTAGACTGTCTTTATCTCAACCCATGAGTTTTCTTATTTTTACCATTCTCAATGGGGGAAGAGGGATTGAACTGCTGTGTGGTGCTTAGTTGCCAACTGGGGCTAAGGCACAACTTATGTAATATATTATATATTACATTTATATTATGAGGGTAAAACTCAATGTCAATAAGCATAGTTTCTACATTAGTCTGATAAAAGAAGAGTAGTTTTCAAAACTGAAACTGCCAGTATTCATTGGAAGAATCTTTCACTTTTATTTTAGGTGCCTAGTTCACTGACAATTATATAACTAGTGACTTGACCACAGATGTGCAGTGTTTATATTTCCTGAACAAGATCCAATTAAAAGTACACCATCTGTCATAAATCTTTGACTCCACACAGCTTTCAATGCAATGGGCATGTGTTAGCATTCAAGCCTTAACCTGTCTTTCATTCACCATTGTCAAGTTTCTAGACATTTCTTTCCTAGGAATTTTTCAAAAACCCAAAGAGTTTGTCTGTTTGGTTGGTTTGTTTGGGGTTTTTTTACTATAGTTAGAGGTTCAAAGATTCTTAGGAAAGTTTTTTTTAGAACACAACTCAGTCATTATCAAGCAGCATTTATAATCCCACCATAGATTTGGCAGATTTGGGAGCCTAGAAGAGTATTTAATTACTGAATTTAAATTTGAAAGGAACAAGAGCATCATAAATGAAATTAATCTGAAATAAATATTTGCCCTGAATCTGAAAATGTGTCCATTTATTAGTATCCCTGAGCATACCAAGGCATCTTAGATACTTCAGAAGAAGATATCTTAATACAAGAGGTATGGCTAGATAAAAAGATGGAATTTGGAAGCTCAAGGGCTCAAGTTTACAAAACACTTCCATTTCTGGATTATGGATTAGAATCCTGAATCTGTTATTAGCAGTCTTGCTTCTAAAATCCACAAAATTAGAATTAGAATTAGACATGAGAGAAAGATGTTTGCAGGGAATTTTCTTCCTTGTCACTTTCAAGATGAAGCAGTGGCATGCCCAGAAAAATCCTTCACTGCTCTTAAACATTGCTTATGGCACATTTGTTAGCCTGAGCATCCTCTAAAAATCAGTTCCCACTGGCCTGACAAAAATAGTCCCAACTAGGCAAAAGCTCTAATCCTAAGACTATTATCACAGGTAAATTTATTGTTAAGAAACATGTTCCATGGCAGAAAAATGCATAGTAAACCATCCAACAAAAGTTTACTGTCTCTAATTTCTTTACTTCTACACTACTTGTAGAGAGCACTGCATGAAAACTGTTCAGCCGTGACAAATCATTGAGAATAAAAACATGAAGGTGTAGGTCCACACTTATATTCACTTGCAGTTCTTCTGACATGCTGAGAAACTTTGTTATACATGTGTGCACATATATATTCTGCCCAGTCCCTTAATACTTGATTTCCATAAAAAGGTAACAGGATTGAACTTTTCTAAGAGTGATTTACCTCACTGGCATCTAAAGTTCTGGGAATCTTTCTTTGTTAGAAATGTAATTCTGCATTTATCTTATAAAGTAGGACCAGCAGACTTTTAAAAGTGTTTAGTAAAGACTGTTAGTTTAAAAATAGGCTAGAAGGTTATTTTTCATGATTAGCTATCCAGCATACCAGACCTTTCTTCTTATTTCCTGAAGGTAGCATGCACAGTGTAACTCCATTTTTTTTAAAAAAAAAAAAGTCAAATTATAATTTTATAATTATTCATATTGAGATGAAAACTTGGAAAGAAGTAATTTTTCTCTATGTCCTTTGATAAATTTGATAGCTGTTTTTTACATTCCTGAAAATTCAAATATTATTGAAACTGACATATGTTTTCTTTCAGTGCTTTGCCTGTAGCAGATATTTACAGCATTCCCCTGGGCCTGGCCATTTAATTGCCAGAAATCTATTTTATTAGTCTATGTTGGTGTAGTTATATTTCTCCTAAATGCAAACCTTTATCTGGAGTAATGTATGTAAACATTTTCCTGTATTGTTCAGACACCCTATTAATATAGTTGGAATAAATTCACCTCTATTCTAGAAAAACTACTGCAAACACTAAAATGTGACTAAGCTGACCTAAATTATTATTTCCATTCTATGCAGAAAACTTTGGTGCTCTGGCAAAAACGTTGACTATAAAATTTTTTTCTTCTTAATTTAAAGAGCAATAATCTTGTACAAGAAATATTCAGTTTGCTTAATTTTTGTTTATGTGATATTCCTCCATCCAACTCACTTCTATTACCACTTTTAGTGAGTAAAATAGAAAGGACTCCGTGCAAGAGAAAAGCTTGATAGGAATACGCTGCTGAAAGCACAATAAGGAGATGAAAAAAATACTACAGTATATTTTCAGTACACAGATTTTTTCTTTTATTTAACATAGAGTGGCATAATGGATCTTTAATCCTAAAATTTTACGAAGAATTCTCTGTCTGCAAAAAAGCAGACAACAATTGCCTCCTGGCTCTCCCCTGTAATAAACTAGTCTTCCTAGAAGAAGTACTGCACCATACAATTGTAAAAATTCTTAGTCTAGATATGTTTTATTAACCTCTCAGTTTCTGATTCTTCTTCCTCAAAAGCCTATTCAATTTATTTAGTTGTTCATTTTTATTTAATCATGGCTTATTACCAATGTAAAATACTTGCATAGTCACATATATAAAAATATAAATATGTGTATATAAATAATATACATAGATATATCAAGAGCTAAACATTAGGACTACCTGTCATCCATATATAGAATTAACCACAGGGCTATGAAGTTAGGCCCTCATTAATGGAAATAATCTAACTTTTTTTTTTAATGTACAAAGCGTTATTGTCTTTAGTCAGAGTTTGCTCTCATATTTCAGCATGTTGATTTTCTAATTATTTCCTAATTAGTATATTTACCTTTGTTTAGAATATTTTTTCCATTTTTTTCCTATTAACTTTTTATCTTGCTATACAGATAATCTTTCAAGCATAATGTCTATCAACAGCTCTTTTGAATTACAACCAGTAGGCAATATGTTCCACTGAATTTTAGTAGAAACAGTATATGTGTAAAATGGTTATTGCATACTTATTTTATAATTTGGAAGAACATTGGAAAGGTCAAAAACCTCCACAATAATTTAATAAGGAAAAATCTATAGTGATATTTACATTCTTTGTCACAATGCAAATTATATAAAACAGCTTAAAGGTACAACCTCCTCTCCAGCTACTATTTCTGTACAGGCAAATTATTTTAATAAATTCGTAGACATGCTCCTAGTGACACACAGTCCATATATGTAAAACATGTTGTGCAAGTCTTCTCATTTCCATCTATTAATTCTCTAGTGATCTGTAGCAGGTTTAATCATATTTATACAGTCACCATATAAAACCCTTCTGTATCTGTTCTGTCATACATCATTTCTTCATCCTTCGTTTTTTATTTCACTTTCTTCCTCATTTCCATTTCCTGACTTTTTAACACTTGATAAATGAATGCTTGTGCAATTGTATGCAAAGACTGGTAGTCTACTGAATTTGCTGACTGAGGGTAGCATTGGTGAGAGGCTAAGTATTGCTGTTTGCAGTTATTTAAGATTTTCTCAAATGTGTGTCAAATACAGGTTCTGGGATTATTCCATTCAAGATGACAATTTCTGCTCTGATAACTCATCTTCATTATTTTTTTCATACTGCAGATGAAGACCACAAAGTCTATAAAAAGGTTTAGTCTAACAGATATCTTTGAAAGAAGAGCTTTTATTTAGTTTCCCCCCTTTTATTTTTTCATAGAATCATAGAATAGTTTGGATTGGAAAGGACTTTAAAGATCATCTAGTTCCAACCCCCCTGCCATAGGCACAGACATCCCACTAGATCAGGCTGCCCAAGTCCCCATCCAGCCTGGCCTTGAACACTTCCAGGGATGGGGCAGCCACAGCCTCCCTGGGCAACCTGGGAGTGATCACTCTCATGGTGAAGAAATTCTTCCTTATATCAAGCCTAAATCTGCTCTTCTTCAGTTTATACCCATTCCCCCTTGTCCTATCACCCCAAGCCTTTATGAATAATCCCTCTCCAGCATTCTTGTAGGCACCCTTCAGGTACTGGAAAGTCGCTATAAGATCTCCTTGGAACCTTCTCTTCTCCAGGCTGAACAACCTCTGTGGTAGAAGTCTAACACTACAGATCTTTTATTGGATTAATTCAACTCTCAGTGCCATAACACATCCGTCTCATACATACAAATTATTTATATTCTGTCTAATCCGAGACCTTAAAGTCTCACAGACTTCTGTAGTAACTTTTAATCAACTATTTCTATTCTTAGATTTTAAGGACTTTTTCTCCTATGCACAGTCACAAACATAAAACACAAGGATTTTTTAGATTAAAAAAAATATTTTAGGATAACATGCCACTTTAAGACATAATCAGATTAAAACCAAACCAAAGCAAAATAAAAAGCAACCTCCGTGATTTTTCCTTGAGAAAAGTCGAGCTGTAGCAAAGATTGCTTTTGAGTACAGATACTTTTGAACCTCTGCCCATATCAGCACCTGCCAGCACTGGCAAACACACACATGAGCTGAATCTTTAAATTATGCTTTATCTGCATTGCAGATGTCACTTATAAAATGGGACATATGTAACTTCATTCCAACTGTCTCAGAGAATTAAACTGAATTTAGCCCGGTATTGCCACCATACTAGTGATTTCTTGCTCTTCAACATTAAACATTTGATATGATACAGACACAGGAAGCATGTTAGGCCAATGGGTGTAACTTTTGATCTCCTAACAGATGCAATGAAATATTTCCACCTGTCAAAGTCTGAGGAAAAATGAAACGACACTGAGAAGTTTCTTCTCCAAAACATAAACTTCAGTGACTTTCTGGCCTATAACAAATCTCACCATCTGGTCCATACGGATACTCATTTCTATGTATCATCTCTGTTTTGGTCACTGTTTTATACAATATTGTTATTTTGTTTCATTATGTCAAATTTGTAGAAAGAGTTTATGGAAAGAAAGGCTTTCTTATGTACTTTTCCTATAGTCATCTTAACTTACAGTAGCTTGGCACATTTTGATTGCTTTTGAAATATAGCCAGTGACAGTCAATATATTTTGATTTTACAGGGCTATTTTATACCACACAACCTGTGTTTAATGATTGCATTTGCTAAGATTGAAAAGTACTCTGTCATAATTAGCAGTTAATGTCTCTGCCAGCAGTGGGAAGTCCATGTACCAGGAAAATGGAGAGATAAAAAAAAAAATAACAACAAAACAGACTCTAGGCAAAGAAGAATGAGTTGGACACTACAAAAACTGCATAACTCATAATTGTTCTGCAACTAGACTTAATTAATTTTTTAATTAAAAGTTAAAAAATTGTTAGAAGCAAATACTCTTAAAAGTACAATTGCATGATTATAATTAGATTCTTAGAAGTACTTAACTTGAATTTGGTGACTTTTATTACTAACACCTTTGAAAATTCAATTCATTATGCATCAGCAGAGAGACAGAAAAGCAGACTGCAGTGACCACAAGCCATTGTCATGTACCTAGGACACCTTGAAAACACAGAAGACTATTATTTTCCTCATCTGCACAAAAGGTTGTTTGGAATCTGTAAGAAAAACAAGGGATTATCCATAAAGAAGTGTAAATTATAAGTTTTTCTTCGGAAATATGCACAAGTCAGGTAGAAGCTAAACATTGTTATCATGTCTGAAAACAGTCATTTGGGTTATTTTTGTCAAAGCTGGCAATATTTACTGATGGAATCATAAATACAATAACAAAATTTCCATTGTTTTACATTTTGATCTCTTCATGCTATGTTGACACTATTGTAGGGGCTTCTGACCTTTGTATGTATCCCTAATTCTTTAATAATCACTATTTACTATTTAATTCTTAAAGAAAAAAGTAAATAAATAATTTTCCTTTTACACCTAGATGTAAAGAAAATTTTACTGAGATCCACGTAATTTAACACTGTAAGCTATAGGGAAATTTCAGTCAAAAGTGCACATAATCACAGGTACTAAATGTGGCCATGAAATTTATTACAGCCATTAATAAATTACCTCAAATACTTCACATCTGCTTAAATATGATGAAATTTTTAGCTATAATTGGACACAATAAAGCAATTCATGACAAAGCTACACCAAGTTCAAAAGTTTTCATTCCAACCAGAGGTAGTCTCCTGTATTCTAAATCCAAAATGTCACTATAAATTAGTTACTGTTGCAACATAAAACAGAAGATTCTAGCTTCAGGTGAACCATTAAATATGCATCTTCCACCTTTAAAAAAAGGCATTTCAAAATGAAAAATAGTTGGCTCTAACTTTTTCAATTTCTATGTTGTATTAGGTGCCAGAAATGACTTTGAAAATGATAGCCTCTGGGTAAAGCAGAATGTATACAAACTGCTTCATTTTACATCTCAATAGTCTAAGTTGACTGCATTAATCAAGTAGAGGCAGTCATCACGTAGTCAGATAGACACCTTCTGGCTGATGTTGCAGATTTTTGATAATAATGGACTTAAAGTTTTCTGAAATGGTGTTAATCCTTATTAAGAGTGATGCAGGTCATAATGTGCAGCATTGCAAGTCTGCATTCTAGGTTGCAATGACAGGTGAAAAGGTAAACAGCATCTGAAATTAGACACCTCTAGGTTATACTACAGGCAGAAGGCATTCCATCGGTATTTTTTTTGTCTCATCACTTATATAATCAGCACACATTTCTAGTTTATTTCTAATGCATCTCAGAAAACAATACCTGTAGCAAAGTGAGGAAATATGCACTGCCTTTCCACATGTTCAGAATAAATGAATGGCATAAAATTAAAATGACGAGAGGCATTCTTTGCCCTGTCTATGTATGTTATCTATGCTATTTCCCATTATTGACAAGATGAGTAAACGTTTTCCCCCTTCATTCTTGCTTTATTGCCAAATATGTGCTTTAAGTACCTGAGTTCCCTAAACTTTTTTGGGCTGCCTTGAATTTGAGGTTTTTTTTCCAGAATTTCTCCTATCTACATATACATTTTTCATAATTTTGTCATCCACCAAACACTTTGGGTTGATGGTTTCTTTTTTTCCCTACATTTCTTTCTGTTTATATTTCTGTTTTTCTCCTCTGTGTCATATTTCTCTATTTTTAGTCTGTCTTTGTAGTTTGGCTTTGTAATTACCTTTCCAGACATTCTTTACTATTGGCTATTATACCTTATATTGGTCTCTATTCTTAACATTTTTTTTCTTTTCTTTGCCATATCGTCTACTACGTTATTTTTCTCTATATATGTTTCTTTATCTCCCCTTTTAGTATTATTTTTTTTACTTTGCTCCAGATGTGGTGTTGTTCTAAGAGTAAAAAAATATTGCCATATTTTTCTCTATTTCAGCTAAAATGAAAATACTTTAAAAATTCACTGCTTTCACAAGAAGAATGGTGGGCCTGTTGCCAATATTATGCAATTTTTAAAAGAAATTAGTGGTGAAGGAAAATTATTAGAATAATCTGAGATGCTGTGTGCCTTACTACATTTTGTGTCTCTCCACTGTCATTGCTGCCAGGAAAACCTAATTAAAACCATTAAACATTAAAGGTTAATATGCACTTATAGTTTAGGTAAAGAATTAAAGATCTGTCCAGAAAACTTGGGTAACAGCTTAAAATGTTTAAAAGTGGAAAATGAGTCAGCATTTCCTGTCCTTGTCAACATGCTTCACAAATATAGTGACTTATGTTATGATCCAGCTATGTGAATAATGATATTTCTTTGTTAAGTTATCTGCTTGGACTGGTATTCTGATGGATTATCTAATCCCCTTTTCTCATTAGTGCAATACCAAGGCTGATACTTTCATTATAGAACCAATTTTCAAAAAGATTATCAAACTTCTGCTTGTTTCTGTAACTTCGACCAGTTGCTTCATTTTTATTGACTTGAACCGAAGAGGAACTGGTTGTAGTAATATTAATGCCTTTATTTTAGTTCTGAGTGTCAGTGATGTTTTTTACAAAACTCTTAACTCATGTAGGCATGTGTCTTCTATATCTGAAGTCCTAGCTTCCCTGAGACGAACTCATCCCCAGTGAAGCCAGAATTATACCTACGTATTATGAAGAACATCACTCATATATCAGTATTGACAACACTAGTTATTGTATGCTTTACGTGTAACTGCATTGTTTTCTTATTATATCCTCTAAGATAAAACCCTAAGACGTCATCAGTTCAACAAATATAATCTAGTTTGTGCTGAGAAATAAGCCAGATTAAAACCCTTGCAGGCATTTCTAAATTGTTTTGAAGTTTTCCTGTAAAAAATATTGTTTACACCTCAGCCAGGTACCAGAGAGTTTAATTTTTTTTTCACATTTTCTGAGATGTAGCCTTTTACATTACACATGTACAAAGTAAATATGGTATATTAAAGGGCATTGATGATGACCATATGATAAAGCACCAGGTTTCATTTCACATCGGCAATAATCAAACAGTGTTATCATGCTTAGCTACCGTCACCCAGAGCATGTTAACTTCTTTCAGCACAGAAAATCATGTAGGTTTTTTTTTTTGAAAAAAAACTTCAAGCTTAGCAAGAAGGATTAATTCTCTTGGATGAAAAAAAACCCCACAAATAAAAAAAAATTAGTCAAAGTTCTAACTGAGTATTGATTCACCTTGTACAACTCATTTCTTTGTGTACTCATACTCCACCTTATTTCATTTATTAATGGATTCATAGTCAAGGAAAGGAAAGCAAAAATGCTTATTTTTAATCATGTGAACTGTTCTGCAGAATAGATTGACAGAATTCATCCATGAAAGTAAACATATGTTAATTGCATGTCAAGTATAGATCTTGGTCATAGTATGATATGATTTCTTGATGCAGTTCTGTGTGAATACAATCAAGTTAAATAACATGTGTCAAACTTGTTTAGGAAAATGTCCAAATATTTTGATTTATCCAGGACATTTTTATTTAATCCCTTCACAATACATGAATAGTGCATGAATAATCATCAGAGCTGGGACTCACCTCAACAATATTTAATCCACAAATTCATTTCTCTGTGGAAAGAAGTAATGCAGCACCTAGGGTAATTTCCTTGCCATGGTACATCAATTCTGACCTTTTTCCTATATCCATGCCCAAAGTAAATGAGAAGATCTTGGGTATGTATGTCTCCTTGGGGGTACACCATAATTTTCCCTGTTAGCTATGAATTCATTGCATTCTAGTGTGTATTCAGACCCTGAAGTTTCACATTTCTGTCTTCAAACTTTTACAGAATTTTGAACACTATGAAGAGAAAGTCAGTTCATAAGATCAAGTGAAGTAACACAGGTGAGCATTAAATTCCCAACCAGTTTTAGGAGCAGAACCCAGGAGCCTCTCGTCCTGCCTCACCAATGCAAACTGCTAGAGCACTATCTCCCCTCCCTCACACTGGCACCCACTTGTCCTTTTCATTCAGCTGCAAAACAGGAGAGGCCTGCCAGACTAGGCTTTTCTGAGCAGGAGGATGGAAGAACAAGCTGATTAAGTTAAAAATTTAATCTGAAGGTCAGAAGATTTTCACAATAGCTATATTAACAAAGCCATCTAGTGGAGATCCAGTTTAAACTGGTAGCATTACTTTTTCCCCTTCATCACATGATGCTGATCAGAAAGATGTCAGCTTTAATTTTATCAACATAGATAAGACTTTTTTCCTCACAGATTTCTAACTGTCCACGTGTAACAGCGAATTTTGATGGCAAACCCCTGACATGTAACAAGGAACCCTTTTTTTGATACAGCAAACACACTTCTTTATGATCATACATAAGTGGGAGAGGGATGAAAAGGTGAGAAATTGGGGAAAAGGAAGCTTGTTTCCTCAAATCAACAAAATAGCTTCAATTTTTTTTAATTGCAAAATTACCTAAAAAAAGGGAGGGTTTCACTATCACTACTCTCAAAATTACATATGAAATGTAAAAGAAGATCTAAGCCTGAAGCAGTTATTTTCAATACAACTCCTTAAGATGCATCAGCTGCTTGTATATCTTTCCCCATTTTATCCATTTGTGATCTAGGACCCTAAATACTGCTTTTCATTCCTGAATGTGCTCCCTCAGGGAAGGTTTTCTGCAATTTACAAATAATCTCTGCATAATTAACTACTGAATATGTATACTGCTTCCTTGTATTGCAATATAATGTATTAATTTAAGAACAAATGTTCAAATGTCAATGCTTTAATTCTTTTAGCAGATAAACAGCAGTTTTGGACCAGATAGTTTTGCCTTTGATGCTATCTGTTTTCATTTCAAATCTTATTAAGACACTGTGGGAATGCAACAAGGCACTTATCCATGTACTTACCAACATCACTGCCCTAAGGCAAAACTGGTTTTGGTTGTCAGGTGTCAGAAGATGCTTTTCTGCATCATTTCACACAGTTACATTCTGGCTTCAGGTCTAGTAGTGTTTCACATTAACACCCACAATTTGTCATTTCTATTATTACTTAGGGTTTCGCTCCCCTCTCTTCAAGTTTGGTGTACAGCTGAATGCGTAAACATTTAAATGAGAAAGGAGAAAGGATTTTCTGTCCAAAAATATATTGAAAAAAATATGAACATATTTTACCCCAGAGAAAAACTATTCAGAGAGAAATAATAGGAGGCACTTCTATGAAAGGAGTACCATTTTATGCATCTGTACAGTGCACTGAAGGATTAGGCTGGTACCATGAATTTCCTTTAACAATGATTAGTCCTTATCTGCAACCACCTCCCACATTTCAGAAATAATGGCGGACTCTGTTAATATGTACATTTTAGATTAGTATGTATAAAGCCTTAACTTAGCCATTGCAGTTCATGATGTGGTGTCACAAAGCACATTATTTCAGGGAGAAGCAAAGGCAGGCTGCACTACAAGGGAAGGTGAGCCAGGAGTGACAAGGTTGGTAAAGCAACAAACCCACGAACAAGAGTCACTGTCCCACACTAAGTATGCAAGAAGAACAGAGGTTTTTGTGGAAGCAACTAGCCACAGCCCTGTGATTGCCAGATGTCTCCACACAGGTTTGAGATCAGGCCATGAAGACAAGTCAGTGAAGTGCAGGACAGGGGCACAGCTGCAACAAAAATCACACAAGAACCTAGGGATTTAAAATGCAGCTCCTAGGGAAAGAGGCCATAAAATCCACAGCTCCTTCTCAAAGGTTACCTGGTTTCACAGCAGCCTAATCCAAGGTTACTCAGCTAAGCAAAACAGGAGCTGATCTTGAACACAGGCAGCCAAACATTCAGGGAGAAGAACAAGATGTTACAAAACTTTTTGGTCCAGTCAGGACCCCAACACAGTCTCCTGTTTAGTGATGTTATTATTTCTTTGAATATATATGTAAGCTGTCCCTGTATCAGGAAGAATGTCTGCAGAGTGAGCTTAATGGGGCTCAAGTTCAAAATCAATGAGTTGAAAGTCTGAAAGACAGCAAAAAACATCAGAACCGGTAGCTGATTAGCTACAAAGATAAAAGAAAGGAAATTGTTTTAAGTTCTGTGGGAAAATAGTAATAAGAAGTAATGAACTTATTATAAATGTTACAAATAATTTAGAGAATTAGATGCTCAAAATATGTTTTCTACATTATTCAGATATATTTCTATATTATTCAAAATATAATTCCTATATATGTTAATGGCATGAGGTTCAACAAGGGCAAATGCCAGGTCCTTGGGGCACAACAACCCTGTGCAGTGGTACAGACTAGGGGAAGAGCGGCTAAAGAGCTCCCTAGAGGAGAAGGACCTGGAGGTGTTGATTGATGCCTGACTCAACATGAGCCAACAGTGTGCCCAGGTGGCCAAAAAGGCCAATGACATCTTGGTTTGTATCAAAACCAGTGTGATCAGCAGGTCCAGGGAGGTCCCTGTACTCGGCAGTGGTGAGACTTCACCTCAAATACTGTGTTCAGTTCTGGGCCCCTCACCACAAGAAGGATGTTGAGGCTCTGGAGCGAGTCCAGAGAAGAGCAATGAAGCTGGTGATGGGGCTGGAGAACAGGCCTTATGAGGAGCGGCTGAGAGAGCTGGGGTTGTTTAGCCTGGAGAAGAGGAGGCTGAGGGGAGACCTTATTGCTCTCTACAACTACCTGAAAGGAGGTTGTAGGGGAGCGTGCTGGTCTCTTCTCCAAGTGTCAGGGAACAGGACAAAGGGGAATGGCCTCAAGCTCCGCCAGGGGAGGTTCAGACTAGATATCAGAAAGAAATTTTTCACAGAAAGGATCATCGGGCACTGGCACAGGCTGCCCAGGGAGGTGGTTGAGTCACCATCCCTGGAGGAATTTAAAAGATGGATAGACAAGGTGGTCAGGGACATGGTTTAGTGTTTGATAGGAATGGTTGGACTCGATGATCCAAGAGGTCTTTTCCAGCCTGGTGAATCTATGATTCTATGTGTCACTTCCCAGGAGAGATGATTTCTAAAGAAATTATGATCAACAAAAGCAGGTAAAATACATAGGTTTCATCACTGATTTTTCTCCTTCTCTGTCATAACTGAGTCTCCTAGAAGATGAACACGTTCCTCCTGACAGCATCTCAGTGAAAAATGTTATTCCATATGCTATGAACAAAAGCCATAAGCACAGGAAGACTTAGTTGTTTGGTGATGGAAAAGAAATCAGAGGCAGAGGCAGACACAATCTAGTCTGCCAAGTCTCAGTCACTGTGAGCCCTTCTGGGCTCCCCAGAGTTAGCAGCACTGACAAATAACTCACCACACTTTTTTTCCAGAAAATATCATCTATTATAACAGTATTACAAATAAAATAGTATAGGGAAATAAATATTTTCTTTATTTCATCCATTTACTCTCTTATTGAGCTCCTACATTCCGAGTATAGTGGCAATTAGGCAAGGATTCAGCTGATCAGGCATACAGAGCTGCAGTAAAGTTAGCCTCCTACATACCTAAACAAAACCAGGCATTCCTCACTAGTTTTATTTGCTAAAAGATATTGATGATGTCCAAAACAGGTCAGGTGATCATGCCCTTACTATGCCTATTCCTGTCTATGGAAGATTCTAGCGTGGATGTAGATGTCTAACGTTAGCAGATAAACGCTAATGGAATTACTAATATTAACTCCATTTGTTTCTGTTCTTCTCAGAAACACAGTGCATAAAACATGTTTGTACAACCATAAAAACTGCAATTAGTTTTGTACTTTTAAAACAGTTCACAAAAATTAGACACCAGATTGCTTGAGGTACTTGGCAAGCTGAGTGCTTGGGTTTTATGAAAATACAGATTCTTTTTTAATTGCTGAAACAAAAGATAATCTTTTTTGAAAATCTGGTCTGTAGTCTATATGCATATTGATAGCGTCATTTTAATCTTGATGTCTAAACTTAAGTAGTGGCAATAGTTGGATGAAATTCTGTATAACTATTGTCACTATCTTCATAGCTTTTAGGGCCAAGAAGGACAATTTATGATCTATCAATTTTTACTTCATACATAATGCCAAGAAATTAATCTAATAATTTTTAAATTGATCTCATAAATTCCATTTGAGCTGCAGCATATCTTTTAGTTATGCTTTACAATGCTCCAACAGTACCAATGGCTCCAATACCAAAGCAAGGCAGATAGTGCTAGAACATGAACCACAGTGACTTAGGAGCTTGAGAAACTGTCATAGAACAGGTTGAATTTAAAAACTGTCTTGTACCAAAGGAAGAAGACCCAATTGGTTTAAGGGAACATCCAACAATTTCTTGACTGAAAATAAAGAGGAAAATAATTTTTTGTTATTGGTGTAGAGGTTATTAACATTATGAAGAGAGAGAGAGGACACATTTCTCTTACAGGAGTGTTACATTTGTGGACAAAACTTGACTGAGGAGCAAATGAGCAAAGCAATGTATTTTTTCCTCTTTTTATGCAATAGGGACCCTATCTTGACCCATAAATTTCATGGAATTTTTTTTCTACTGTATTCTGGGACACCTATGGCATATCTCTATTAAAAATCCAAATAAGCACATATTATACTCCAGGTAAGGTACAGTCATTCATCCGAAAATATTACATCTTATTGAGAGCTCCATGGTGGAGGAGCTGTCAGAGGGCTACAAAGGTTATTATAACACAAATGCTACTTTCTGTAACATTTTTACATTTGTGATAAACCTCCTAGTTAAATCAGCTGCAAAAAGAGAGCAGAGACCTGTTAATGAATTCAGGGGTCATGCTACCATCCTGCAGGTGCACATGTCAATGATGTAGCAATTACAATAGGAACATTAGTTCAGACCAGGTGGGTAATTTCTGTATAGATAAACTGATGGAGTGAGGCATAGATGAATTTTGGGCCTGTGGAATCTCAAATTTCTTGTAAAGGCAAATGATCCTGAAAAATATACACTGAAGTTTAATGTGAGATATTGTCATTTGCAACTTCTGAAGACTCTTTACTTAGGGGTACAACATAACACTGCAAAATTCATGTAACACTGAAATAGTCCAAGATGAAAATAGTAGTAATCTTTGGTAGAACTGGTCATTAGATCCCATTTCAAACTACTGTTCATATTGGTACATAATATGAAACTGATTTTTTTCAGTGTCACAGAGTAATCAATATTGTGTATTACTCTGGATGTTTTTGAAACTTCTCTGTTTACCTTGACCTCTCCCTCTTCATTTTGTGGTCACAGCTGAAGTTCTAAAAGCCTTGCATAAGCTAGTTTAAAACTACCATTCTAACCATTACCATCTCATGTGAATGGTTAAAAACCAAAACTAGTGTAATTTCTATTTTTTCTACCTAGATTCAGCTCTTGAATCTATAGACCTTTGCCCTACATTACATACAAACACTAAAACATCTTACATACCTGCAAACTGAATCCTGGGCTAAGAAGGTACAAAAGGAAATTTTGCAGTGAAATTAAAGTTTAGTATAAATCCTTGAAATGTTGTTGATAATGAGGATATTTTAATAATACCCAAGTAAAAAAGAAAAACTCTGGAAGGCTGAAATTCTTAAGGGCAGGCTTAGGAGAAGCCTGAAGAGTTTAAGAGGAGGAAATCATCAACAGGAGAGCCCCAAGAAAACCCAGTTCCTCATTGAAGTCCCACTTTGCAGCCATGTAATGAACTGTCAATTAATAACACTTTAAAGGTCAAATTTAAGTCTTTTTTTAAAACACACTTATTAAAAACTAAATCAATTACTTTTCCAATGGTTGTGTTACGTAGGTTGAAGTTCAGTCCATTTGAGAGACATAGTTAGGAGTGGATTGAAAGTAGCACTTATATTTTTTCTGACAAAAAATATGTATCTTGATACTTGTGTTCATTCACTCTGAAAGGGAAGTAGAGATCTCAGCATTATCTTTAATAAAAATAATGAAAAAAAAATCAATTGCCTTCAATATTGTGGAACGTTATGATATCTTTAAGACATTTAAAAATTACCATTGAGTAGTATCTTATTACTTTTAATGTATGTTCTTTAATTAATGACTAAAGTGAAAAGAATACATTTTGATGTAAGGATCCACCTACCTATGGAAGATCCAGGTTTTGTCCTCTCATATACTTTGTTTAAAGTAGGAAATTCAAAGTATGCTTCCTGTATCCCAGCTACAGAGCTAGACTTTCTCATTCACAATTAATTGCCTGCCTCACGTGCCAAAGTTCCAAGAAAATGGTGCTAATTTTGTTGAGTCATAGTGCATAGCTAGTATAAATTTCTTTCAAGCCAGCTCACATTCAGAAGAGGGCTAAACATTAAAGCAAATTTCCAATTTGATACAGATCCTAGATCTGCCTTTTCAAAAGGTTGGCCTTGTAGCATGTTCATGTATAGAGCACTTATCAGCCTGTGTCAGTGCTCTGTCCCCAAGACAGAACCATAGTTCAAGGCTTCCTGTTTTCCAAGTGAAACAGAAATCATATGTAGCAGAGTCAGAAACACGGATGTCGAAATAAGCTAGAATTAGAGTGTTCTCCAAATAATACAATACACCTTGCAGTAGAGAGAAAAGTAAATAAGTGTATCCATGCATGGGCTAAGAGAACAGCTGCTATTGCCCGCAAATTAGGGTGTTAAAATCCAAAACAATGCAAACATTTATTTAATACAAGACTAAAGCAGTGGAAAGTGGCTCCCAAAGCAGTCTTAAGTTCCTTAGGGATTCACCTTGCTTTACTTTCTTGCTATTAGGGAAATGATGTATCAGATATAATAAGATAGCTCATATGCCAGCTAGATATGAAAAGGACAAGTTCTGCAGGGATATATGCTAGAAAACAGTAAATGAAGCTGAGTCTTTTGAGCTGCATTGAAGATAACAACAAGTGCTTCTTACTGGTTTATTTATCTTAGTATAGTTGGCAAGTGAGAAATCAATATATTTAGTGAGGGATAAATTGCAGGCTTGTTACCTGGTATAACTTCTGCAGAGATAATTAACACAGCCTATCTTAACTAAATTAGTATTTAAAAGTAAAAGGAGATAGAACTAATTTTCTCAACAATCATTATGTCATGGTAGCGCATGAAGAGTAATCTTGCAAACTTGAATAGATGTTGCAGTTCTTATTGATTTTTACAAAATAAATACACTTCTAGTTGTGTGTTTACATGTGTATTTATAAACAAGTATTGGAATGCATTGCAAACCAAAACAAATGTAAACACAGTTATGAAGAAATGTTTTCTCTGTCATTATTTGTATACACTTAGCCAATTTTACTTGAAAGTAGAAAAGAGAATCTTTTTTTTCTAGCTAGAAACTGACATTGTAAAATATACAAGAAAAAGGGACTTCACTTCATTCACATACGTGAAGAAACACTGTGGACTAATAGCTTACAAGGGGACACCTGATGTCACTATGAAGGAGAATCAAGTTCAAGACAGACATTTCACGTGCATTTTCATGGGGTAAAATGATCAAAAGGATTGTAGTTACACTGGGAAAGACTTAAAGTAGAAAACCATCCATACAAGAAAAAAGGAGGTGTCCTTCATCTTAGCACACCTCTACAGCTTAAATCAGATTATAGATCTTTTCTGATTAAACTTTCTGGTCCTAAGAGAATTTCCAGAACTGTTGTGTAATATAGTGCAATGTGATATAAACAACAACAGAAAGAACTTTTAAACATTACATTATGATAATTGAAGCTTATATTTTCATTGTCTTGGAATTCTGTTTTTTGATCGCTTCAGTTTTCAGAAAGGGATAGTAAAAAAATCCCAGAATAACTTCCTTCCCATCCACACAACCTCAGAACGTGGTATCACAAAAGAATCAAGGAGAAAAAAATCTCGAAAATAAACTCATAAAGGTATGGAACATGTATACAACAGTGAGAAAAAGCTGTTCAGTAGGAAAAAAGTTTTAACCCAGAACTATTTCAGCTTCTAATAAACCAAATGAAAGTTGTTGTTTTGGGTTGGCTCTTGGTTTTGGTTTTGGGGTTTTTGCCTTTTTTTTTTTTGATGGCTCAGTAACTATTGCTAGACCCTCCTTGTCTTCTTGAGCTGGATAACTTTAATCCAACTAGTTTTTTTTTCAAATCTGCTTTTAATTCACTTTAGTTCATTGTTTATCAGCATGCTCACTGAGATCTAAGTGTCTCCAAAAAGTAATTACTCACATTTCTCCTAAGATACCATCTACTTGAAACAACGACAACAGTTTGGAAAAAAATTCCTAAAGGAAAAGCTTCCGATGAATCTGGAAAGCTATTTAAAATAGCAGCATAAATATTTCTGACATCACATTTGGAAGTATTGTGAAAGATATGGAAGAACCGGAACTTGCTGTGAGCTGTCTTAGTATGTAATTTTTATCTAGAGTGTTGTATAGAAAGTCTATGTGACAAAAATGTTAAAGAAACAATTATCTTCAAAATATACTAATAGATAATCTTGGTATATTTTTCATTACAGACAATGAAAGTTTTCAGAAACTATTTATAGTTCTTGAAATAATCTGTAATCAAACAGTTAATGATTTTAAAATTGTATTAGTAGTGACTTCTGTGCAAAACCAGTTCAGGCATTATCAAAGAGGAATGATTCTCCTTTTTTTTTAATAAAGCTGTACTGTTCTGAGTATGGAGAATTCATTGAAAAAACTTCATTCGTTCATATTTCAGGATTAGTACAAAATATCATAATATTGCATTTTCTGAATAAAATGAAGGGACTAATCAGAAGAACTCATTTCTTAATGAAACAGTATCTTGAGGATGTCATCTCAGTAAACTGATCTGCTACAAGCAGAGGATTACATTAAAATCCACAAAGAATTGTAATGACTTTTATCAACAAATAACTTATAAATCCAAGGAAATAACAAATCAAAAATAACGTGTGCTTTATAACATTATCTTTACTAAAAGTTAAATAACAAGTCAAACACATTGCCTGGCAAAAGCTTTATTATAAACATTTTTTTACATGGATTTAAGAGATTTTTTGAACAAATATAATAATGATTAAAAATATATAGCATTTTGTAAGTAGTACTGAAATAAAGCTATCTTTATAAAACTCACTCAATGGTTTTATCTTGCTAGAATTTTTCTTATGCCCTCATTACTGCATTAAGCTTATAATTTAGAAGTATTTTAAGCACAAAAATCTGCAATTCAATACTATTATTACGTCTTGAGATGACTTACTGTATGAGAAAAGTCAATATCATACCAGTATTTAAAATAATGGAATTGAATTGTCATCCTGGTTGTCAAGTCTTATACTCTACATGTCTAATAGAATAAATTCTCATTTGCAGGCCCATTGCTTTTTCATATGAAAAAAACCCCAACCAAGAGGTAGAGTTCTTATCTTATCTATGGCATTTTGCACTGTATCAGTGTAAGAAACATAAAATGATCCTGGTTAGTAACCTACTTATGGTAATTCTGCACTGGTAAATAAGGAATATGATGTTTATTCATAATACCCAGGTTAGAAGCTTCATTCTTCTGTTTCATCTCACTGAGAATATCAGAAATTATATAATTTAATGGAATTTGCATAATAAGGCTACATTCTATATCACTTATTAATGAGAAAATTATAAATAGTGATATTGTGCCATGCTTTCTATTTAAAATGATGCTTAAAAGCTGACCTGTGATAAGGTGACACTTGAATGCCATATGGCAAAGGATCTGTTTATCCTAGTTTCTAACTTAAAAATGTTGCTATGATAACTACTGCTGTCATTTTACAGAACTAATGAAGAAGTAAGACAAGGAAGACTTGGCATGAGTATGGAAAATATGTAAGGAAGGTGCTCCTCTGTGGTACAGAAATACTAAGCAAAATTTAGAAAGGCTTAAAGACAAGTGTTTATGAAGCAACCAAACATTTATTTATTCCAAGATAGTGCTAGGCGTTACAGTGGCACCTATACATAAAACACAATTCTGCTTTCATTAGAATCAGTGACCAGATTTTTTTTCTAGTCAATGGGAACAATATAGTAAATAACTGCACGCAAAATCAGAAAATTTGAATGATAATATAATTACAGAGTTGTAAGCTTTTATCTCTTCAGGGAAAATGTAAGATACAGGCATTGTTCATAATTACAGATATGTGAAAAATAGACTTGTAAAAAACATCAGACTTGTATCAAATGCAAAGTTCCTTTTCTATCCTGAGGAAGAGCCCTATAATTTATTCTCCTATTTGAAACAAACAAACAGGCAGGATGCATCCAAATTTCCCTTCTCTTTGACTGCAATTGTATCTGGAAGAAAAACATGACAAAGTCTGATCAAAAAAACAGTGTCATATGAAATATCAATGGCAGGAAGCATTTTTCATCTTAAATGGATGAGCACATACATAAGAATAACTACCAATATTGGACAATTTCTGTTCTAGTGATGGCCATAATTTTTTTTTCAGCTTGCCACTTGCAGAAGCCTTTTCTTATTCCAACATGAGTTTTTTTCAAAGTTCCAGAGAATTCTGACATTAGTCCACCTTAATAAAGTAAACTGTTATAGTCTGAAATTATAGGAATTAGTGAGGAGGAGGATATTTCCTAAAGTGACAAAATATTTCACATTTCATATTATTACCCTTGTATGCATATTCAGAAAATGAAATGGAATGCACATCATTAGATTTTTAAAAAAATATTTTTAGTCTTCTATCCCTAGGGCTGATCTTTATGAGTACAGTATGTTTCCTGCAATTAATATTTAAAGTGAAGTTTAAAGAATCAGCTACCGGATGTTGGCAGCAGGCAGGAATTGTCACGGTGCAAGGTATTTATTCAGTGTGAAGGTACTGAAAAAAAGCAAAATCATGAAATAGAGAGATTATCTCCCTCCCTCGCAAAGCGCTAAGCATATAAAAAGAAATGAGCAGCAATATCTACTGATTTACAGCAAAGAAGTGTTACATACGCACCTGCTCAAGATTCAAAGATGGAAAAAGCAACTGTATCCTCGGTAATGATGTGTTGGAAAAGATAATAATTTCAACACATTGCAAATAATAAAATTACATACTGATATGTTCAATTCTTATTGCGGTGGAGAGAAAAACTAAGTTGGAAGTCTATATCAGCTGCAGATAACGATCACAGGACACCTTCAGTAAAAATACTGTTTACGTTATAGATAACAGTTTCTGCATGTTACATCAATACACAAAAAGAAATGAAACTTCCTGTAGAAATGGGTTAGTTCAGTTATTTTTTCCCCTTGCAGCTATTACAATATGCTTATCAGGGGAGAGGTCATTAGTGTTTTTTTCTTGCCTGGTATACACTATCCAGTGGAAACTGCAATGTGAGGTATAAAAGACACTAGCTGCACCTTTAGCATTTTACAGGCTAAATGAACAAAAAGCAAGGCATCAATGATAAATCCAGAAGATGGCACTAATTGGTGGTTTGGTTTTAATGGGATCATGACAGCTTTCCTTAGAATAATTTAGCAATTATATGCCTCCAGGAACAGAAAATATTTTGGATTAACAGTGAAGAGCACTTTGAATTACTTTGTACTGTTTCTGCTGAGATAACAGATACAGTGGTTTAGCTGGAGGTTATTGTGAGGATCTGCCCTACAGATCTAAAAAAACCTTTCAGAAGTATGGAGCAGTATAAAGAAGATACAGAGATTATATGGAGAAGGAAATAGAAAGGGTATATCAGTATTGTTATACAAAACACGGACAAAGAGGAATTCAGAAAGGTGATAAGAACCTTTGAGACAAAGTCATAAAAAAATGAGGCAGTCTGAAAATAACTTAGATGATTGACACTAGTTTGTAAACTTAAAATTCAATTATCTCCTGCATTCATTAAAAGTCTTTAATACTTTTATGTGAAAGGTTGTTGAAACAGATCTTATTTCTAAATCATTGTGAGTATTTGTGATATATGAAGTCTGAGTTTCTTTTCTTGCATAATGGTCACACAGCTCGCATGCTTGTCTTTACTGTAAAGCTCACAGAATTAAAATTCTTTTGTACACTTGGGTACATCTTCAGATTTCTGTTCCTGTGAATTTTCTTGAATTTGCCTATTCAACTATAACATTCAAAAAATCAGATAAAAAAAGACTGTAGAACATATTTCCTTGTAAGTATATCATCAAGGAAAATATCATGAAGATTTTTTTTATCATCAAGATTTTATACTGAAGATCTCAAACTAAAGGAAATTATTTATAAGCATTCATTTTTTCACAATATTTTTACTTTGTGTATTCGTTAATAGTTCTGAATCCATTTTTTAAAGAAAATAATGTAACTGAATACTTCAACAGTTCATTGGGAAGAATTTCTAAGCTACTTTGTAAATAGATCAAGGTTTACAAAAGTCACTCCTTCTGTTAGTAAATAGTTTGTTGCAATAGAACTGGGCCTGAAGAATGAAAAAATGTGTGTTGAGCTGCTGACAACCTTACTGTATTTCAACAGCATTTAATTTCATTCATCTCTAGTCTTGTATTACAGCTTCAAAGCTATTTCATGCTTGGAGCACAGTAGGTGCCTTTTTGGAGTGTGTTTTGCAGTTTAAAGTAATCTGAAAGGAATTCAGACTGTGTGCTCTGAAACAACTTTATGATGCATATCAAAGCATGATTACTAAGGCTGATGTAATATTTGATTCCAAAACACATGATTTAAACTAAAACTTTAATAAAATGCCTCTTCATCTCTCCTATAGAATAAGCAATGGGTGAGGTTTTGTAATATATTCTATAAACTGCAGTATGTGTTGTGGTCTATGAGGAACACACATCTTTAAAATAGTTTAAAAATGTATATATTTTGACTTGTTTCAATAGTAATTAACGAGAAACAAATCAAGAAGGTATCAAAATGTACATGCTAAAGCAAAAAGAAATTTTCAATGCAGCTTGTATTTCAGCAACACACTTCCTCAAATACTTAACTGCTTAGAAGCGCAAAATATAATTGTTTAACAAATTCAACAATATTTTCCTTAATTATGTCATCAAAAGCAACAAAGTCATTTCTCCACAAACAGTAAGAAAACAAATCAACATGAATTAGACACTCAGCATTGAAAACAAGCTCAGATGTCTCAAGTTTAAAAAAAAACTATGAGCCACAGGAAATAGGATCATATAAAAAAAATTAGAAGACTTCAAATATTATTGCTTACTAGAACAGATTTTATTCTGCATTTTCACCTAAAGAAAAGAAGCAGAATTTCATGTACATATTCAAAGTTTCTGATTCTATGCATGTATATGTGCAGAAAGGATCTATATGTGGTAGAGAGGGGTAAAACATTATGTATTATTCCTTCTCACATGACACAAAACATGTACTAGTACCACACAAACCAAGGCAGGCTCCTTTTCTGTTGTCTCTCGGTAAATCCATGCTTGTTTTTGAAGCATCAGTGGCATGCATATGAGTTCTTCTAATGTGAATATTATCATAAATCCTACCAAAATACAAATAAACATAAGAAAAGAAAAACAAACCAAAAGCCCCTCACCACGCTCTGATAATTTTCAGAGGCAAAAATATTTCCCTCAAACTTGGTACTCTTAAAGCAGTGATTATGCCTGAAACTCACTCTCATTATTACTTTAAAAGCATTTTGCCGTTGAAACAGAATGGCTCGTATGTTCTCCTGCTCCAGTAATTTGCATTTCTCACTTAGATAAAATTTCCTTTGCATGCATTTAATATTTCAGAAAGCGGACTACTAACGCCACTGTGAAGAGCCAGATATTGGGTAGGCTTTTATTGTGCCAAGTGTTCACATATCTCTCTCAATATACAGTCTTCGCATACAAATTGTGAGGCTCTGATGCCGGCTTATCAAGCATAAGCTGCCAATGATATTGAATAGTGCCAATCCACAAAGCCTAAATGAACATGCTATTTTGGGTTTTAATTTTTACTGTGTATTTTGGTTTTAGATGAAGATTGATTTCACTTTAATAACACATGAAATTACAGTTTCAGCTTTGAGTAGCAGCAGAAAGTTCAGAAGTAGAGGTGGTAAAAACAGCTTTATAATATTTCTAGTCAAATAACAAGCTACTAGCAGAAATCTTTGCAAAAAACTTGTTCTCTTGTAATTTTGCAACCCAATTTTCCTAAGTCTGGAAGTTCAAATATCTCAAAAGAACATCCACAGTTCTTAGTTTTCATTTTAAAACAGAGATCCCCTTCCTTCCAAGACTTCGAAGGTTTGCCTTCATGTAACAGCTACAAATTTATTAAGTCTTTATCTTACTTCATCTCATGCTTCAATGGCTGTATTGACTGTCGCAACTGCAAAGCTAAATAAACCTGCCCAAAAGCAGTGATTTTCCAGACTTCAAGATATATATTTTGTAAAGTCTGCAGCTGTACACAGTGGACTGCAAAAGAATTACATAAAAACTTAAAATTTGAGGAAGAACCAAATTTGTTCTTCAGTTTAGAATGCATATGAAAAGGCATTTAATTTCGTTATTAGTGTTAAGTAAAGAATATCATGTTGGAAATACAGTACATCTTTTAAAAAAAATATATGCTGGAAAACAAGTTTCAGTGTTTAAATTTAGGCAATGGCTGATTTTATTTTTATTCAATGAATCCATTATATGAAAGCTAAACCAGCACTACTAAACATAAATATTTCAAGAAAAGGAGTCACTGAGGTACACAGAAGGATTTACTTAATCCACTAATACCTAGCAAATAAAGTACCTTCAAAGATTTGAAAGTAATTTTAAAAAACTTAAAAGAAGCTTATTGTTAATGTTTTAAAATGACAAGACTGAATATGAATGCATTTACTTTACTAATATGAACAAAATTTTATAGACTGAAAGAGTTCAAGCAAACAAGACAGAATTTTGCAATGCTAAAACCCAAATAGCTTACGTATTTGCTGTTGTTGGTACTGCTGATTTTGAGCAACATCTTCATTATCATCAAAAAAACATGAAGAGGCATTAGGACTGTCCATTTAAGTCATCTGGGTATTAGTTTCCAGGATCTATCTATCTTCAGGAGTCTAAACTAGTAAATATTTATTATTTGTTGCCAGTTAAGAAGGAAAAAAGAAGTATCACTTCCTTAAAGTTTAAAAAATGCTATTAGGAACAGTTCTGAACTACTCTGAACTTTACCAAATAAGATCAAGTTAAGAAGCACAAATATTGAAGTGTTTGGTTTTATAGCTTATGAATGATAGAACAAAATTAGACTTCTAAGACCTTTTCACATTCACATGACATTGTCTCCTTTAAAATGGGAACCCTTTCCTAAAGATCCTAATAATATTCTCTTCTAGTTTAAATGGTATTATGACTTAATTTGTATTAATTTTGTAAATTGTGTGACCCACCCCATACTTAAATACAATAAGAATTTTAATGGAACAAACTTTGATTTGGCAGAAATAACGTTAGTATATTTTGAATATTACTCAGATTGAAAACGTGATTACCAATACCTTTTTCTTTATTTTAAACAGTGTTAGAACTGTTTTCAATGCCTTTATCAACTCGAAATATAGTATATGACAGATGCCTTTGTCTTCTTCTCCCTGAGATCATGAGTGTTACAGCATATCGTAAATATTTGACAAGTCTGTCTAAAATTATTTAGATAGTGTATTAGGGAAAAACTGCTCAGTTTGCAGGATTGAAGTGATTAAACGTGTGATTAAAAAACAATAAATAGACTATACATTCAGTATCAATAAAGCTAATACAACAGATGCTATATAATACTAAGCACCTGCAAATTCTTAAACAAACTTTCCCAAACAATCTCAGACACTCCTAACATACATACACACCTCTTTCTCCCCCTTCCTGGCCTGAATCACCAGGCAGAAACAGGCCCTCTGGTTCCAGGGGCACCCTGGAAGGGGGCAGCACCACCTGCCTCCACACACCGTGTTCCCCAGAGGTCTCTCCTGTTCATGTTTCTTTCATACTGCTTCTCAGGGTCACGCTTGTGTTTCAAATTCTCGTGTTAATCCCTTGATGACCACTTAATTCAGATGATGTCTTTAGTTCCGTTCCTCCTTAGCATTATCAGTTCTGGAGTAAAAACCATCTCAGAACAGGCATTTTGGGGTGTTTCATTCACACACGCTGAGTCATGATGCAATGTTGTCAGCTGTTTTTATCCAGTCTGTTTTATCAAGGCATGAGGACACCCTCAAAAGTAGTAAGTATATTGACAAATATACCTGTTTCCAAGTGACTGTTCACTAACTCCTCACAGAAATGACTAGGAGCAGGAAGGTATGCCCTCAGGACACACTGATGCTTAACATTGCTGCTTCTCACAATGTTCATTGCTCTCTCATGGAAGTGAAATACTTAATTTTATCAGGGTGTCAGGGTGGATATCTTCTAAAGGCCCTTGAAATCACTCAGCAGAAATATCTTTATTCAGCCAAAACAGTTGTCTGATTTCAGGGTAGATTTTAATGAAATTCAATGAACATAAGTAAATTTTATATTTTTCCTTGCTGATTGAAGACTCTTCTCTACTGAATGTTCTGGTCACATGTACTTTCATCTTGGCTCCTTCTGACTGAGATGGGAACTGGGAACAATCAGCCCCTTGTTAAGTTTGAGCTTCTATTAAAATTATGACAACACTATTTATGTTGCATGAGGATAACAGTGCACAGAAACTGCTGTAAGTCCCCACAGAGCAAACTTACGCCAACTTTTAATTGAACAGCCAATGCTTTATTTATTTGCTTGCAATTTCAAGACTCAGGACATATGGCAATACCAAGGTAGTTAGAAACATTGAAGTACATTTAGGGAAAACAGGTGTTTCACTTTTTTAAAAATCTAATTTCCCCCAGCATAAGAATACCCATGATTTCACACTGAATGGCAACAATGGTTTTATTAGTCATGACTTAAAGACATGTAGCATGAAATGAGGCTGAAAAGTCTATGTAGGAAGGGGAGTGTACTCCATCTCATGTAATGTTTCTCAATGGTGAAGTATGAAATACTCATGGACTCTGTTTTAGTGTAAGTCAGAGAGAGTGGGTAAGCCTCACTTATTTGTTTGTTAATACTTGTCTTAATATTACGCAGTAAGGGAAAAGTTAAACCAGAGTTTCTCTTATTTTTGCTATGGGGAGTAAACTGCTATATTTGCAGAAAAACTCTTTCCACTTCTGAATTTTGACCTAGATTTGAAGATCAGCACAACCTTCTCTCAGTACCTACTTTATCGTGCTGTTTGTCACTCCGTGCATCTCATCGCAATCTGACGTATTCCTCCTTTAGCCCTGGAATGATTCTGATTTTTATTCAGGGACAGAGGTGATACTTGAGTTATTTTACAAGGTGTGTGTCTCTCATCTGTCATATTTTCTGGATACATTTATGGACCATTGTTTCATATTTCCTTTGTTCCTTGTTTTTTCCTTACTATATATAACTTCTATTGTGCTTACTTATCTTCCTGCAGACTAAATGATGATATTAACATTTGATTAGTGCTGGAATATATATATGCATAATATAAAATTATCCTATGATATGTCAATGTTAGCATCAAATAGATTTATCTCCAGAAATGTCTGAAACTTATTTTCATATACACTAAGTGAGAATAAAGGTCCCCTGCCAAATGGTTCTTTTAATATGCTAAATGATGTCTACTTAAACTAAAATAAATTCTAATGTATAGTACATAAAGATATAAACATCCCAACTAACTTATGAAAAGTAGTCTTCATGATGATCATTGCTGTGACTTACATGACAAATGAGCCAGACCAGGGAACAAATGTTCAGAAGGGTTAAACTTGTGGAGCCAGCTGTTTTACAAACTATCCTCATCCCCTTCTCTAATAGTGAGCTGTGAAACCATGTTTTGTTTCCAGACCTCAGTCTCATCAGTTAGATGAGTTGCACAGTATTTGATTACAAAGTATAATCAACTTGTTGCAAAATTGAGTGAATAATTCATAATGTGTCATTTATCTGACAAATTTTGCCACTGTTTCCATTTGCCAGTTGTCAGTGAGCAGATTATTATGTTCTCAAATGCATCCCTTATTTGAATTTATTTGCTGAATAATTTCTGCAAATGATTCTTATTCTGTGCCTGATCCACAGGCAGTTTGTTATAAGTGTTCAGCACTGGAAGATGCAGTTACTTTTATTTATTAGGCATATGGATCATGCAATATTCCTCTCTTTCCTGAATGGATGACACCTAGAACAAAATGAAACTTCAATATCAAAATTTCACATTCATTTTCTACCAGTATGCACCTACAATTCTTAGGTAAAAGCCAGCATGCCCTACTAAATTACAAACTCCAGACACTATCTAAGAACAGGAGATTGATCCATTCCTTTTCAGATCACTATAAGTCACATATGGACTGTCAAGGAGATTTGAACGTGATGAGTCTTTGAGCAGCCAGTGTGGCGTGCAAAGAAATTACAGCTATTTGGGATCTCATCCTCTCAGTTCTCTTCTGCAATTATTCTGGGTTGAAGTTGCTGGTCAAAAAGGGAATTATTTCAGTCTCTTCACCTTTTGCAAAATAGCCTTATGGACAAATAACTCTCAACTGGGAGGCTGAATTCTGGGGGAATCTTCTTGGAGAGAGGGATTAATCTGTATCCTATAAAAGCAGACAAAGCATTAGGTCTTACTGTTAGAACACTTTCTTCTTGTTCTCCTACTTCTTTTATTTCTGTTTGTGTAATGGCTAGGTTTCTATAGAAGAGCTTCTCACTCTTCTTGACTTCAACCCAGGATGCTTTAGGGATTTTACTAACTTTTAGATTTCCTTTCAGTATTTGCCATATGGTTGGTAAAACCGTTCTGAGAAGGACAAGGACCTTGTTGTATCTGTTACTATTTCTGAGTGATTATAGCTACCCAGCCATCAAACATCCAGCTCAGTGGGAATCTACACAGAGAAGCTGGGTCTCTACAAATCTGGGCATTTTTGAGTTGCAAGACTTAATGTGTATAAGACTTAATGAGCCTTCTGTAGTGTCTTGGAGGACAGTAATACAGGATGATTAAACCAAAGATTTGATTAAAAGTGTAAGTGGGCATTTCTGAAAGTAAGATTTTCATCCATCTTTACTGATCTGTAAGCACTTCTATAATTGCAGTGGCTTGCGTAAAAATGTTCACTTGCAGGAATGGAATTTCTATACAACATTTTTTATTATTATTCTGCATATACATCTCAACACACAGGTCCAGTTCTGCAGACTCTTGTGCTGATAGCACTTCCACTTCTGATTAAACCTAATACTCAACTAACAGTTGCCATATAAAAAAAAAGTCTTTAAGAATAACTGTAACAGGATTGGACATTATTGTGATGCCTATAAAATGCTTTTAATGGGTTTAGGTTACATCATGAGCTTTGGCTGCTATGCGTCTCCACAGATTGTCAAAGTCTAGGGGTTTCTGTGGTCTGGGATCAGATATGGATCTGAAACTTGTGAATGACATCCATATGACAGGATAGACCCAGGGCTTAAATTTTTAGAGTTATGAAAGATAAACAAAAATCATCTACTATTCTGCATGGAACGGGTTAAAGAGAGAATGAGTTACTCTTCCATTGTCTCAACCTGTTGCATGCACTTCACTCTAGAGATCCACAGCTTACTTCTGCAAAAAAGTTGTTCTCTGAAGAGTCATCTCTAGGAACTTCTGTAGAAATATACAGTTTCTCACAGAGCCTGTGCCCTCTGAATTTCCGTTACTGTACCTACAATTCATCCACAACTGTCTGCTTTGTCAGAATCTTAATCAATCAAATCAATCAATCAGCGAATAAATCTTGTACTTTGCTTTGCATAAATATACTTAATCTTGGTTTGTGTAAGCATTATCAAGTAAGCCTCTGGCCTTAAGTGAGGCATATGGGCCATTACAATAAGACAGATTGTGCCACTGTTTTACAAATTAATTGATTTTTTTGAGCATGTAATTCTTAGCAGAATTCAATTATATTTACATTTGTCTATAGAAAGTGATACATTTTACCTCACCGAAAGTGAACCTTTCAACAATATTAAATTTTAGAAGACTTCATTTGAAGGCCTATTTGTGGCCACTTTGGATAATGAGCCCACAAGCCAGTTTCATATTGCCAGTTTGGAACTTCCTTTGTGTTGGAAGACTCTTTTTTTTTTTTTAAAATTCATTGCTTTGTTAATTTGCACCTCAGTCAGTTCTCACTGCTTCTCAGATCAAAATTACTGATTGCCAGAACAGCTCAATTGTGTCATTGAATGGATAGAAAAGTAGTTTAAATACTGCACCATAAATAGGGATTTCCAAGAACAAATGTAAATTATACTGGAATATAATTACATCTATATGTAATTGGAGTGGTATTCTACTTTTGGAAATACCTCTTTTCTTTTAAAATCAGCAACATTCCAGAAGGTAGTATCTGTTGCTTGGATTTCATCTCAGCTCAAAACAAAGCTGTAGGCAGATCAAGAAAAGTTCAGAAAGAACAAGTCTGAGACCTTGCAAATTCAGTATTGCTGCTAGCAATGTCAACTTTGGAGGGCTAAGGTAAGGATCAAGACATTTCTTGAAATCTTCAAAGTAAGACTGCGTAGACCTGGAATGCCTATTACTATTGCTAGTAACAAGTTACAGGATTTGTACTGAGTTTACCAGGACTAAAACTTGTCAGACTTACTTCACCTGAACTTGACCTGCCTCGAGTTTTGAGGGTTTTTGGTTTAAATGTGACAGCAATTTCTCTATCTGATCAGCTGTCAAAGACTGATTTGTTTTCCCTGTGTTTATATTTATGCTGTAAGACCATGGTTCTACACAGTAGTAACATACAATTATACTATTTAGAATGAAATATTTACAAATCTAAATACTGAGATTTTGAGGTTTACATGTCTTGTACAACAACAACAGCCTGAGGTTGGGAGGCACAGTGTGTGGGGTACCGTCAGGGAGATCAGGCATAGGAAAATAAAAGATGGGGCACAAGGATGATGCTGGAGACCCCACAGATATAAACAATAATGAATTGGAGCAGGGCAAAGCTTGTTCCAGGAGTAGCAAAAATAACGAAGATATAGTATGTAACATATGTTAAAAGCACCAAATATAGTAAGTTTGACCATAACATGGAGCTTCATACCAAAGAAAGATCAAGTTTCAAGAAGTGTTAGCAAACATATAAAACCTATCTAGAGTGGATCTCTGAAGGACAAAGTGAAGTCCATCAGTTCCTTTTGGTAGAGGGCTCCAGGTGCTGATACCACACCACAACCTGCCCCTGCCACCATCAACATCATCACCATCACCACCAGGTTGAAACCATTGATTTTAGGATTAAGAGTGTAACAGAAGACAGAGCCTGAAATGTTTAAGTTTTGTAATAATGCAAGAGCTACTTTTTATAAGTACCAAAAGTTAAAATATGGAACTGTAAGCCCGAAAGGTTAAAAAGATACTAGTTCATTCTTTACAATAGTTTCCTAGAAACAAATAACCTGCGTTAAATTCCAAAGACAAAATAATATGCCACAGTGTTATGAATAAAGATAAACTTCATGATCATTTAAATGACTTGTTTGTGCCTGTGTATGTATGTAAAGGATATGAGGGGTCTGTTTCCAAGGTATGAAATCTATAGGAATTACTTAGAGTGTTGAACAATATCACAGTTTTTAGCTTTATGTGATCACAAAAAAATTAAAAGAGGTGATTTCTCCAGACACCAGGTAAGTCTTTCTAGTTCAAGGATGTGGAGATTGAAGTAGTTAGTAAAAGATAACTAAGGATCTGGTCCATTTTACTTGTAATACTAACATAGACAGCAAAGAGGAAAATGTATATGCTTATCCTTTCACATTACAGGCAATGGAAAAGAAAAGTTTTAAAATTACGTTCTTCAGTTTATACTAGAATCAGTACGGAATGAATTTAATCCTCATTGCTATAACACCCAAGTTAGTGAGTGTCCATTCCTTAACTATGACATTTTATTATCATGATAGTGAAAATAATAATTCAGTACAAAAGCAGTCCATGCTCAAATAACTGGTATACTTTGAGTACTTTGTGGAGTTTCTCAATAAATTAGCACAGATGATTAAGCACAGGTGTTTTGAAAGGATCATGTTAGTTGTCCAAGATACCAGAATTTATGAACAGAATGCTTTCCTCTCCCTAGGAGAGTTTCCATTAAAAAAATATCCAAACCAGTTTCCAGCTAATGATAAGTAACTGATATAACAAGAATTGACAGGTCACAACTTGCTTCTTCACCCTAATTCAAAGCTGTAGATTTCATAAACTTTTAAACGTGTTTAAATGTGCAAAAACTCAACAAGAAATTCCTGATATAAAGCACTTGCTGTCTTTATCTGAACATTCAAAATATGAATGAAATTAACTGTTAAAATGTTCCTCTTGATCCATAATAACAACTGACATTCTGAAAATTTCTAGCCAAATCGTATCTTTAAGAACTAGTAGTTTTCTTTCTCAGAAAAGACTACAGTACTTCATAATTCAAAAGCATTTTTGTAAGTTTTAGCACACGAAGATTACCTTCTTAAAATACATACTAGCACTGTATTCACAAAGAATAATAAAAAGGTAAATTACACATACTTTAGTAGAGAAGGAATGCAAATGCTGCAAAATGATTACTTTGAAAACACATTTTAATACTATTTGTTTTCACTAATGATTTTGACACATAAGATTACAGGAAGGAACGATGACTAAAATACCAAAATTTCAACAATCTTGAAGAGCACCCCAAATGAATGTTAGTTTTAATATTATTCAAAGCTTTGATTCTCTCCACTACAATACTTCTTATTTTTATTACGCAAAGAATATTAATGAACTAAAAGTAAGATCTCCAAATAATATTTCTTAGGAATATAAGCAACCTCTTTTTTAAAGCATAATTATATTGATATTTATACGTTATAAAATTGTTTTACAAGACACATCATGGATATTTACTGAGACATGGTTAAAAAAATATTAATACCAAATAGTTTTTAAAGGATCCACTTTACTTCCTCCAGTTATGAATTTCTTCAGAGGATATTGATTTTGCTATTTCACATGGACAAAGTCAAAATACCCCTTGACACACTGAAACTGTTTCAGAAGAGCTTTAACAAATTGATTTTGAGGGTTTCCAGGCATGAACCTCACCTTCTATGCTGCCTTCTTGAAGGATCATCAACAGCTGGAGAAACACTGGGGTCTGGAAGGAAATACCAAATGGGGTGCACAGGTGAGACACCTCCTAGTGTTTCCAAACCTGTAATTCTTGAGTACCTTGCCATAGTCTAGAATCCTTCTCACTCCTGAACGTCTTTTGAGAAGTTCTATGTGTGAATAAGTTTCAACAAGTGTCAAGGACGGCTGTAACTGTTATCTGCACGATTTTGATAATAAAATATTATCTTTGTAAAAACTTAGTGTTAATATTTTTTCTATCATTCTATATAAGCTAGGTGTCACAATCACCAGTTGTTCTATTCTAGCTGAGTAAAAAGCAAAGTAAGTAAAATGGGATAAGTTCTCTGTAGACAAATTGTTTTATTTACTTTACCATCATGCCATAAAGCCATTTACCATAATTTCTCTGTACATATATTTTTTATTTAATTTACCATCATGCTTAAACCTGTAACTCTCAGTTGGCAGAATAATTTTAAAAAAGCTCTTTCCTTGTCTTGAAAATATGTTTGGCAATAAAGTGCATTTGTGTGGTTCTTGGGTTAGGCATAGCATACAATGTTCCTTTGTATTATATGAGAGTAATTTTTGAGACACCCTCCCCATCATGAAAGCACTAAGAAGCTGGATAACTAATATTAATTTCATAACTTTTCTGTATGTAATATATGTATCTACACATGTATTTGTCTTTATGCAAATGTTTGAGTACATGTATCATTGTGTCTTTTCATGTACTGTTGTATCTTTTCGTGTTTGGGCCATGAAGGAAAGATAGCTGGTAGCGATATATTCTCCAGAAGCTATATTCTTCTATTGTATTTTCTGACAGATACTCTGAGTTTAAATGAGATTTTGGGGTGGTTGCTAACATGGGATAATAATCAATATCAATCAAGAGTTTGTAATATCCAATATCATACTCTCAGACCTCGATGTGAATTAACAGTTCACTGCTGTGAGTTTAGAGTCTCATATGGAAAAACAAGAGACTATAGTCTTCAGCTTTCTGAGTACTTTATTCCCCTGCTGATCATTAGATGACATGAATGTCAAAAACTTGACAGTGGAAACTGGACAAAGTCTTAGTATAGCTATCCGAGCTTACAAATTATTAAAATAACTAGATTTTAAAAATTATGATTTAATAAAGTCCATCTTCACTGGCCTATTCCTCCACAGTAAAAATTAGATCGATGTTTGCTATTTTTCTTTTCTTTCTCATATAATTTTATTCTTTTTCTCTCATTCACTTTAATATATGAGTGAATCCTTAGAGCTACAGAAGATACCACATGCAGAATTCTAATCTTTAAATGACTGCATTTATATTGCCAGTAGGGAGCAGTAAGCAGCTGTCTGCTTTGTAAATTTAAACAGAGTGTCTTTGAGATAGCAGAAGAAATCCAAACTCTTTGGTCAGAAAGCAGACTACCTTAAAAGTGGCTGGTTGAGAATACAGCTAAAATATACCATATCTTGCTATATAGCATGTTAAATGGTGTGTTCTTTTGTTCTTAACAATTCACCACATTTATAACAAGCCTATCACAGTAGTTGCTGAATATCTGTTCTATAATGTGGTGAAAATATGTCTTTTTGATACCTTGTCTTTTCAGCCTTTTCTTGCATCATAATCAGATTACCGTCAGCAGATTGCACAATGTTGCCTGCTCCACTGCATCTCAGTGTCCTGAACTGCATACAGCATTCAAGTACCCGGAGAAACTCTGTGTAGAAGAGTATATTTTTTTCCATATATCAAGTAATATTTTCGTAAGAAATACAAAGCCAATGTACAAAGTCTAAGTCTTGATCAGAATCTTTGTATAAGCTTTCTAGCCAATCTTTATGTGGATATCTCTCTGCATATAAAATTCTGCCTCATTTTCTTAGACAGCAAATGAGTATTCTAATATTCAGTTAAAGTCAGTGAAACAATCTGATATTGAATAGTTTAGATATGCATGCATTCTCTATTTACACATATATATTCTGCTATGTGATATAATGTTATATTGTACATGCTAAGAAACTTTGATTTCAATTTGAGTTTCAATACCAAGATGACAGAAAACCAGTGAATAACTGATGTTTCAGGGTAGTAAAGCCTAAGACTGAAGAAAAATCCATTACACCTGCACTGAATTAGGCATATGTTAGTTATTCTTACATTATTCTTAAAATCAATGGGGGAAGAAAAACCCTTTAAAAGTAAAAAGTTTTTTTTTCAATGCTTAAAAATATGAGGGGAAAATCAAGAAAATTAGCCTCACATTTTTTCTAATAGTTACCATAGGTACTCCAAAAGCAATATTGCTGCCTTTTGGTCAGATACCTTAACATTTACAATACTTATTAAAGTTGTTGGAGCCTTTACATAGCTATGGTCTGGTTCAGATTCACTTCTGCAGCTTTCAAGGAAACCATTTCAAGCTGTTGAAATAGTGGATAAATAGAAAACACAAGTACCTCTTTCAGGCTGGAAGTATTCAGTTAACCTAGAATGACCGATCTTGAGCTTGCCAATGAACATACTTCTTTCAAAATAAATACACATTCACCTCTGTACTTTGCAGGGAAACATCTGAAGTTCACTCTTGGAGAGTTTTGTTAACCATGTAGGTAAAATCTTAACAAGTTTTGTTGAAGAAGCATCTTTCAAAAAGGCATGTTTATTCTCATTATATCAGGTTTTCTTGTAGGAAATGTATCTTTTTTCCCTTCTGGATTTTATCTTGTTTATTTTGCTGATGTGAAATTTAACTGAACTTTAATTTCTCCTGAACTCACGTTCCTTCATGTTTTGCTTATTTAGATTCTCTTATATTGTTGGAACAGTAGCTCTAAACGTGTTTTAAAGATGCTTTCAGTTTTTATTTTGGAAGCTGTTTATGATGCTTCCTTTAAAAGGATCAGTCAGTGCAATATAAAAGACAAAATCATTTAATAAAGTTTTTATTTTATACTCTTTAGTGTTACTTTTAAGCTGAATATCCATTCATTACAAAGAAACAGACTATATTTCTCAACTGAAAAAGACAAGTAATATAAAAAGACCAGTGTGGCTTGCTACAGACAGTTCTTTATGGATCAGTAATTTCTTCACAGCCCTGCTCCTAATGGGCCATCACAGAGGAATCTGTTTAACTCTATTATAATCTAATCAGCTGCAGCATCTGTCAAAGGTGCCTGACTTTGCTCTAACAACTGCTAGACCACATATCAGGACACAGGTTGAGCAGTTAACAACAAAAGAAAGTCCAAACATTACTGTATACTGGCAACAGATACAACTGCAGGGAGAGAGTTGTAATGTCTGAAAACACAGAGTTGCTTATGAAAGTACATTTTTTTTCATTATTTTGACCACAAAAAAATTCAGACTATTAGTTAAACTTTATGATAATATCACTAGTCTACTGCCTGAAGGGAAGGATATTTCCTCTTGCGTGACTTGCTGAAGGCATACAAAAAAGACATGGGGAAAGAAAAATGTGAAGTTAAGCTTGAGTGACTGTTCTGTAAGAATTAAACTGGCAGTGTCAGCCAAAAAGAATAAGCTTACTATTTGGAATGTCTTTTTATTTTTCTTTTTTTGATCAAAAAAAGGCAAATGTATCTAGGAAAGCCTGTTAAAGAGATGGATGGATAGAAAGATGAATTCTGCAGAAAATTTGCTTTTCTCAATACCATTCTGAGAGCCTCCCAGTGTCTCTGTTTGTCAGACCAGGATTTGTTCTGTATATGTGAGTCTTTCTGCATCTACTGAAATATTTGCATACATTATCTTATTTTTTTTCATGTTTTGTTAACAACCCATGGAAATAAGTAGGTACGTGAGAATGTATCTGGAATGTTAACACTGAAAACTCCAATTTTCTGTGTAGCTGGGGTGTAACCATAGCATATTTCTCAAAAAGCTGCACTCTGCCTACCAGATTCTGCCAATAGACCTTAACTCTAACTGAGAAAGACCATCTCCAGAAGGCAGGTGTCTTTTTTAAATGTTCAAAAACATTTAGGCTTTGGTCTCTGCTTCTATTCCCACATAATGATGCCAATTAATGTCATTTGCAATGTGGATTCTTGGCCATTAGAAATGGGACTAAAACTGGTAAATAATTTCACACAGGCCATTGAATAGCTGTCAGAGGGTAACACTTTCTGTCACTACTGATCTGGTACAGAAATGTGGAAGTGACCTAGAAGTGTAATGTTTTATTTTAATATCAGCTACATGGGCCTGTCCATCCTACTTCACTTTAATTATTTGCTTCTGCATTGCACTTGTTTCTCTTAGTTGGGGAAGACATGCCCTAAGTCTTCAGCAATACTCAAAGAGAGTTGAGTTTTTTTAGTTTTAAATGCAATATCGGGCCTGTATGTTAAGGGAAAGAAAGCTATGTTAAGAATGCTTATTGCACATTTAAATACAACATACTGATTTTCTGTTTCATTCTGTTACCTTTTTTTTTTTTTTTCTCATTCTCAAAAGACAAGAAATCTTTCCAAGTGTCAGGATAAAAATCTTACAAGATCTAAGAGGATGAGACTATTTGACTGGGGACATTGTAACTCGGGATTCTGACATTATTTGAAGAGAGACTTTGACATCCGGATATTCTAAGGTAATATGCTAGGAAAATAAGAACAAAAATGTGGACTGTGTGTGAAAATCTCTGGGATAAGATGGTTAATTCTAGTCACAGTGCTTTCAAATAATGAGATCATTCTTCACCTATTATCATTGTAGCAAGTAATCTCATTGTGTTTCAGCACTTCAGCATCTCAGGACACATCCTACCTATTTTAAGCATCTGCAAAACTCATTTTAGTAGTTAAAACTCTACTGAGTATTGATTAAAACTCTAAAAGACAGAGAGACAGAGGACAAGAGGGTAGATAAGGTATGAGGAGAGGTGCCAGGGAAGAGAGAACTTGCAAGAACCATATTTTACACAAAGCTAGACAAATATCTTAGATTTTGAATTATATCATATTTGATTTGACCACATTAGAGCTGGAATGGGTTAATCTTGACTCTACATAGTAAATACTGCAGAAATGTTAAACTCAAGGTTGATTTCCTGGAGGTCAGCTCAGCGAAGACTGTTTTATACATAGATTTTAGATAGGCTATAAGAGTTCATCTAGGATTACTCTCACACATGCCTAACTTCTGACTACGTATACTGATACACACATCTTTCATCTTTCTTATGGTGTTCACAATTATTCCCAGAAGCCCTAGGGACATACATATGCAATATAGTTACAAATCTTGTATTAAGAGTGACAAGAATATTTGACTCTTCTTAATTTGCATTAACTACATGATCTGGATGAATATAGGCATTCATACAGTGTTTTGGTTTCTCCAAATCAAGAACTATGCAGTTATCCAGGGCCTAAGGAGCCAGGAGCAGGATTTGGATATGCCAACGGGATATTGTATGTTTCTTATATTAAACACAAATATTAAGACTTTAGGATCACCTTGTGATTTCTTGTAAAATGCTTCTGATACCAATCATGTGAACATGCAGAATAAATACTATCAGCAATAATAATAGACAGTTATCAAAGTAGAAATCCACATTTTTCAACCTTACCTTGTGATCTATTTACGTTAAATAACTCCAATTTTTGTAGTAAAAAAGGACCCAAATGTGACTAGGTTATACTGATGAAACACTGGTTGTGTCACCATAACCATGAAGCTACATATTCGAAGAAAAAAAAAGAAACTACAGCAAAAGTACAAGTAGATACTTTGAAAGAAAAAGCACAGGATGATTCCAGAGGCCACAGAGGTATAAACATAAATGCAAATCAGTAATTATTAGCAAAAGCAAATTTGAGAGTTGCATATGGTCCATTTTTAGACATAATTTAAGTGTGCATTGAATTGTGTCACAGCCTATTGCAGATGCTCATGATAACATAGGTGGAATAATCTTTATATTGCTTACAAGATAACAGAAAACCCAACTCAATACAAAGGTGCGTTTTTTGTTCAGAACTGCATAACTGCATAACTTATCAGTCTGATAGCCTACACCGATAATAAGCTATCAGTTTGCTATCATGAAGGGGAAATGTACCTCTGTTTCTTGCACAGGTACTGGTACCTCACCTCTGAGGCTCAGTTTTAATTGACATTTGACTCAAGCCATGTCACGTTCTTATGGCAGAAATAACTTTATCACCCTTTTAGGCAGAATTCATTGTTTCTGACACTGGAGCAGAGCAAACCAGATAGAATATGGAGCATAGTCAAAGCTATTCTGTTAAAATTTTATTTTCCATATCTAAAAAGTACATAATTATCTATCTACATTGTTATGAATATTTCCTTGGTTAATATACACAGAAATGTATTGCACTTGTAACAAATTTAAAACAGAAAAAAATCATCAAATGCATTACTATGGCTTAATAAGTTATTTAATAATAAATCATCTGCTATAGTGCATTTTTCAGTGTGTGGCAGTAGAGAATAATGTGACTTTGCTTGCCATTAAGCCTCCTATTTTTTGATACTTAGCAATGTTTCTTAATTTACATATATGGCACACTAAGAAAGTACAGACAAGTATTGCTACTGAGAGTGATCTGTTAAGCAATAATAATTTTACGAGTGCCTCAGTCCTATCTCATGCTTAGATAGTATAATTAAGATTTAACTTCTCAGAAAGAAATGAGGTTATTATAAGCATAAGCATAGTGAAATTTTGTGACCTTTTTCAAGGTAGTTTAGACAGAAACATGGAGAATGTAAACATATCTATTTTGATTTTGCATAAGATATATGTGTAAGGATTTTCAGTTGTTTAAGATTCCTGCCAAATTTTGTGAGACCTTTGAATGTGAAAGTATTTCTATGAACCAAAAAACCAAAAGAATCCTCTTTTGACAAGTCCTCCAGATTTGGCTTTCCTACAATTTGGCCATCTGTTTGTGCTGGACCTGGATTCTTGTGATACTAGCTATGGCCAATATTGTCTCAGGTGGTGAATGGAAGAGAAGAAATGGTGACATATGGCAGTAGGATGCTTAATCCAGCCGAGCAAAAACAAATTGTACTACATAAAAGCAATTACAGTTTATCTTTTATGCACTGGACATACATAATGACATTTTAAAGATTTTAGTGACTTAAATTTTTTAAAGACTTATTATAACTTATTTAAATATTTTTAGGCTAAATCAGATAAAAATTATTTTGCAATATGCATTCTTATTTGGGCGAGTAAGAAAAGTGTTTATGCTATCAGTTTAGGTGAGGAACTTAGATCTGATAAAGAGCATAAAGTTTTTCCTTTGATGGTCAACAGAGGTACCTCAAAAAGGATATTTAGAATACCTAAATTAATTTACAGGTGCCTTCCTAATGTGCTTTAAAATTCTCTCCATAATCTTTAACATAGAGAACTGGAAAATGAATGCTAAATGACCTTATTTTCTCATAAGAAGATGCAGTTATTTTAAAATCTGTACTTTTTAAATATCCACACTTTTTGGGAACAGGATATGGAAACAGGATTCGAAAAAAAATAAAGTGGAAAGACGGTGTAATGAAATTGCAGAGAAACAACTTTACCTCCTGTGCCTTAAAAAGTTGACAAGTTTTGCACAGTAATGCAGATCAAGAACATCTCCTTGTGGTGGTGCACTGAGTTTTGTTCTACTCAAGATAAATAATCTTTCTCTGTATGAAATCTTCACTCTTATACGCCAATAGTCAAAACAAACCTTATCCAGAGACTGATGAGGTAATTTATTTTTGTATATTCTACAATGTAAATAATGTACAGAGAAGTCATGTACCTTGTCAGGGGAAAAGAAACAAAACAAAAAAAAAGAGAGAAGAGTAACTCATGCACAAATAAAAGCAAAACACTTCTCCTTCCCACCTCCCCAGCCCCCATATTTAAGCCATGGAAAAAACATCTGTCCAAGGTTCAGTCTCTTTTCCATAGACAATCTCTGAAAAAGGTTAATGTTTAATGCATAAGTGCTGTAACTAACACATAATTATGGCTTCCTGTTAATATATTTTATATAGTTGTCTGCATTTAGGTCTTCTGAAGAAACAAACCTATGGATACAACAGATTCCAATACCTGCGACATTTTAAGGGCTGGGTATAGGGCTCCGTACAATGAAGTGGAATGACATTTAATTACTGATGTGCAGCCATTCAGTTCAGCTAATTATTATCCCCAGAGTTTAGTCATCATATGTAATTAACTTTTACTTTCATAAAAGCCTAATGTGCTGCAAAAGCAGCAATGACTGTGAATGTTACACTTTAGGATTACCAACAGAATTCAAAATGAATTCTAAAAGACAATTTTTCTCACTAAGTGTTAATGTAGCCATCTGCTCTTAAACAATGTAAATTTGTTTTAATTGAAGGACAGATATCATTATATTTTTTATTTTTTTTAATTTCATGGTCACAGTAACCATAGCATAAGCAAGAGGGAGAATAATTCATCCCCGGACAAGCAATAATAATCTATTCAAATAAAATATCCAAACAGACTGATAAGAAATATTTTAAAGGCCAGATGGATTTTCTTTTGTTTTGTGTGTTTTGAAGGGTTTTTCCCTGTATGTACCAAAGCTTAATTTGGTTTATATTTCTACAGTATCTTAATAGTATCTGTGAAATAAAAAAGGTCCAAATACAGATATTTACCAAACAGAATGGTTTTGTAAAAAGCAGGTTCACTATCTCATGTGTATTTAGTCAGCTTTTACTGACCTCTGCTAAAGAAAAGGAAAAATAGATCAAAGCTCTTAAGTAAAGTCAGAGAAAAATTGTACCAAGTTGCTCTAAAGTCTTGAGTTATGCTTAGCAAGACAATTACAGTATGCCTATGTGATGCAATAAAGGCAAATGCAGAGACATTCCAACGAACTCTGATTAAACGAGCAGGGGTGTAGAGTCGGATCGGGACAAAGGGTACCAATGCACTGTCATGGTTTTGGTGAAACTTTCTAATCAGGCTAAAATAATTCATTTCTCAATAGAGTTATGTTACCTATTAACAGCATACTATCACATATACAGCAAACAGGTCTATTTGGCATAGTCCTGAAGAATCCAAACCAAGTATCCATATTTTTCTTTTATGATATATTTGAGGGCTATTGCTGAATAAAAAAATAATTTTAAAAATGCTAGTGGCACTGGTGGAACTTATGCTCAGGCAGGTGAGAAAACAGGTGTTTGACCCGAGGCAGGTGCTGAAACCAGGCTAGCCCATCTCCAGCCAAGGTGAGCCCAGGACAGCACTGATGTTGTACTCTCAGCTCAAGAGTAGAGTCTTGTACAAAAAAATGGCAAAACAATTTTTACTGCACTACAATGTAGTAGCTACACCCCTGTGCAATGAATTCTAGAGTAACAGAAAGGAGTTATCCTAGCTAAAGAAATAAACATGTAAAGAAGATGGTAATAAAAGTAATTCACTTTTATGAACCTTTAATAAGCCATATAATATCTTCCACAAATGCAAGAGAATATTAATTAGGCCAAAGACCAGGAAAAATTTCCAATGACAACAATGTGATGGAAATTATAAAAGTTGAAAATTTTCTGAACCGTTCTGACATGCTTTAAGCAGATTAGCCACAGCACAGAAAATCAGGATAATTAAGGATCACAGGATTCCAGTGTTGGACTAAAGCTATGTCTCATATATCTGAAAAAAGTTCCTCACAAATATGTTGGTTTATGTTAGATATGAACTAAAATTCTATTGAGAATAAACTAAAATTCTGTTTTGAGATGTTTTCACTTTCACATCAGAATCTCATTCATGTTGAAACTCCTGTTTGTAGAAGCAATGAAGGTATTTAACTGAAAATTGGGCAAGTTTTCCCACTATCTTGGTTACCTCATAGAATTTCTTTTAAAAGTGAAGAACTTAAGAGTTTTCCATAGTAAGTTTCCTTTGTCTGTTAAGTTGATAATATTATACACACGTATTTATTTAAAGCTTTATTGAATTATTTTGAACTTATTTTTATAGTTTTTGTGTAAGTACTTCAATAGAATAACAAATCTCATTTCTGTAAGTTATTTTTGTGTCATCACAGCAAGTCTTTCAAATTCTTTTTAGAAGTCAGAAAACATTTGTCAGTCATTTGGCTTGAATCTTACACCCTGAACTTCAAGTTCAAATTTAGGGACACCATTTTAACTAGAAAATAATTGGAACAAGCTGCCAGTATCCTCCACATCTCTATAATGATGTTATGTGTTTAGATTACTATAGAGAAGTACAGTGAAATCTAAGTGATATTTAAGATATCAGGATCAGTACAGCTATATAGTGAGTGTCCTTAGGCAATTAAGAAGTTAGATCTAATCATTCTTTTTTTCTGTCTAGTCATGAGTGCAAAGAATCCACATGACTCTGATTTGGCCCTTGAAAAGACTCAGAAAATATTTCATTTTCGTCATGTATCGTGCTTACTTAAATTGAGTAGTCAGTTAGCAACAATCACAATTTTACTGTTGCCAATCTCAGTTACAGAAAAGTTCAAAAAAGTGTTAGTGTGTAAAACGGTCTAATTTCAAACACAGGTAGATTTAAAGAGTATGAATTTCAATTAACATTTTCTGTGCATCAGTAAAGGAGCTTTTGCTTCATTGATCCCTGACAATGAATTATTGAATTCTAAATACAGACAGGATGCAGAATATAGTTGGTATATCTGATATAACATCAATTGTAGTATTTCAAATAGTACATGCACTGACACTTGCTTCAGCTCTTTGAAAACTATTTTTCTTATTTACCTTTCTAACTGCATTAATAAGCTGTAATAAAGTAGTTCAAGGACAGAGGTATCTGATTCCCCAAGAAATGGACTGCTAATCTTTGCCTTGCTGTGCAGATCAACGTATTCCTTCTCTTTCATATTTTCTTATTCCTTCACAACTATTGTGTCCAACTCACTATTGTACTGTATTGAAATAATTCTCAGCATTCTACCTTTCAAGCTTTACAACCTTCCACCCCTCTAAACTGCTATTTTATCTATTTTGATTGGCTATGTGACACCATCAGTTGTGATGTTGACATCCTGATATGACTTGGCCTTGCCAGCTTGGTAAGCTTTAGTGGGCTTTAGACATTAAACCTGAGAAAATTCTCTAAGCATGCTTAAATGTTGTATTCATACAACAGCTGTACAAGACAGAAGGTATTCTTTTTTACTTTGGTCACTGCCATTCGCGAGCCTGTTGTTTTTATAAAGGACAGTGTACCAACAAGTGTAAGAATTGGTACTGCTTTCTCATCACATTCTCTAAATAAAATAAAATGGCTTATTTAGTTTCTGATTTACTAAAATGTATAGTTATGTAGTAGGTTTAGTAGCTTTTTTATGGCAGTGTTAGAAATGGAAATAATATGGAGTAATTCTAGAATTAGCACTGTGAAGTGGTACTTTAATGTTGCTCTCTGTCATATCAGTCAATATAGTAAAAAAACCAAATCTTGAATTGTATTTATTTCGTTATTGTTCAATATCTATCTGTTAAAGCAGTTCCCAGGTGTTTATTATCATTAATGGCTTAGATCTTCCACCAATAATAAATGTCTTCGGACTCTTTCTAACTTATCCATGAGTGCTGCTTTGGACTCTTTCTAACTTATCCATGAGTGCTACTGATTTCTGTAGTCTTCTCTATGATAGCTGAATTTCATTTTCTCTATCTTCTTTATTATTTACCAGACACTATATATTTTTTTTTTGCCGGGGGTGGTGGCGGGGATGGGATTAAATCTTAGATACTTAAAAAGACTACAGTTTGAAAAGAAAAAAAATAAAAGAAGAAGTTTATTACTGGTGTTTTTCTTAACTTCTACCATTTGAAATGTAAATCTTATCTGTCTACCTTGCTGGGTCAGAATTGATCATATCTCAGGCCATCAGATAGGCTTACTATCTTTCTACACCACATTGCTACTGCTATGCACTGCTGGTATGTGTGCAGTCTTGTTTACAGGGTTCTCTTCTGTGCCTCCAGAGGTATCTGAAATCTTAAATGACAGAATTTCAGGTCACACTTTATTGAACAAATTTCCATTAATTACCTCCAGTAGACTGCTTGTATCAGCAGCCGTCAACAGTCTAATGAGCTAAGTTGTATTGAAGGGTCCTACACAAATGCAAAGGAGAAAAGTTTGGGCTAATTTGTTGTCTTTACTAATTAAAAATGATTTGTTTTTCCTTAGTCTAAAATAAAACCAATATCTCAACACAAAGATATTCTACTTTAACCAGGGTCTGGGATTAGCAAGAATAGTTTCTATCAGTTTCCAGAAAAGCATTCTAAGTTATACTCGATGGAAGAACTGTACAGTAGTCTTTTACCTAACCAAACCCATTTGGTAGGAAGTCAAAGTGTATAAATGAATGCTAACACTAGAACAGGAAATCACAGGAATTGAAGAGTGACAGTATTACGCAAATTATATTTTTTAAAAAAAAATTATATATTTTTTATCTGACGAATAAAGTTTAAATAAAGTTAGACCTGGGCATTTGTATTTGGTCTGGATAGGATGGAGTCAATTTTCTCCACAGCAGCCCTCCTAGTGTTGTGCTTTGTATTTGTAGCTAGACTACTGTTGATAACACATCAGTGTTTTGGATACTGCTTGCACAGTATCAAGGCTGTCTTTCCAACCCTCCTCCTCCAAAGGGCAGCAGGCTGTATGTGGGCAAGAGGGGTGGAACTTAGCCAGTACAGCTGATCCAAACTGACCAAAGGGATATTCCATACCATATGATGTCATGCTCAGCAATAAAATCTAGGCGAAAGTGGGGATGGCATTTGGTTTTAAGCCATTTGTCTTCTGAAGCAATCACTACAAGTACTGATGCTTTACTTCTCAGGAAGTGGCTGGATTTTACCTGCTCATGGGAAATAGAGAATAAACGTTTTTCTTTTCTCTGCTTCCACACATTGTCTGTGCTTTTCTTTACCGAACTGCCTTTATCTCAATCCATGAGTATTTAATCTTATTTTCTCCACCTGTGCCTCTGAGGAGGGACGTGAGAGAACAGCTTGGTGGGCACCTGGCAGCCAGCCATTGTAAACCCACCACAGCATTTCATAAAAACACCCCTCTCTGTTGACCAGATATTAAAATGATTACATTGCTGTATTGGCAATACCATCTGTCCAGTAAGGTTTAAAATCAATCAAATGAGCAAATGTGATCTTCAGAGATCAAAGCACATTTCATTGAGAGCAAAATTCTTCATTCTGGCAAAGCTCCATCCCAGGCAATTATATCTGAACTGCTTAAATTCCCCCTATAATTTTAACTGCCTATAAAATTCAACTTTATTTCCCATCTGCATTGTTACTGTGTATTAAGAGGCAAACACTTTATTTTAGCCACTGGATACTGGAACTATAAAGGAACTTACCATATCATAATGCTATATCTTAATTAATGAATATTAAAAACTTGAATAATTTCAAATGAGTAGACTGCTTAGAAGCACAAAATGTTCTCAATGGCTCTGAAGAACATTGACTAAAATCTGTTTCTATGTGGATAACAATTATTTTCAGTGTTTTCCCTCTACTATGCAAAGGTGGTTTTTAGGAGCCAGCCAAGATAATGAGAGGACTCTGACGCTAAGACAGAAACTGCAGGAACAGCCCCCAGGATCAGCCTGGCCCTTGCTCTTACAGAAAGCTTGTAAGAGTAGCCTCACAAGATGGAGATCTAGAGTTCACAGCATCCTCCGGGCTTGGGCACACAGTCCATGCTATCACAAGTATAAGCAACCTGAAAGGCAGTTGTGTAAGTAGGAGGCAGGCTGAACAAACAGCAAACTCTTCCTGGGTGCCACAGGGCAGCATAGCTGTTAAGAGTAAGTAAACCAATTTCTTAACCATTTTGGTGAGATTTATACAAACTTTTATTGCAGGAATAGTGAGAACTTCTTATTCCTACACATAGCTGTACTCTAACTCTGGCCATGAGAAAATATATACTGCTTTCTTAGCTAGGAAATGGAAGAGCATACCATCCTATTGGAGGCATCATTGCAAAAGATGTGTGTCTACTTTGCAGTGCTTATTCCCTCCTCAAGGTATTTCTAAACCTGAAAAAAAGTCTGGGATACCTTGAATTATTGTCCACTACTGCATTGGTAGATACATTTGTTTCTTACTCCAGATTGAAAAAATTGTGAAAAATTCAGCATCATCACCTGCATCCCAAAATATATAAATTCCAGCTACACTAAGAAGAATATATGAATATGTATTTGCCTTATAAATCATTCAGTCTTCCAAAATTTGGTGTATTTGGATTTTATTTATCTTTAGCTCAACCACAGCAAATCCCAGGAAGACACAATGAAGGTGGTTGAACATGGGAATATGTTGCCCAGATTTTAAAGTCGTCATCCTTAAAGGACCCTGGAAAGGACCCTGGGCAGCCTCCCATAGCCGACCCTACTCTGAACAGGGCTTTGATTGAATCATCTCCTAAGGTCCTGGCCAACATTAGTAATTCTGTGACGTAGGTAAGACAAGGATTGGTGTCAACTCCAGTTCCTTAAAAATCTTAGTGGCCCATTACTTGACTCAGAGGGACAGTGGAGGAATGAACGCAGCACCAAGAAAAAAATATATATACAAAACCACAAAGTTACAATGTCCTTCCTGCCCATCCTTCATGAACTGTCATGTAAATTGCTACACTTCACTCTTGCTGACATGCCACACCATGTTTTTCTGCTTTGTTCATAGTGCTCCTGGTTGCTAACATGCCCTATGGGCTTCTTTTATATACATGGGTGCTTGGCTGCTGTTGCTTCTGGCCCTGCTGTGTCTCATCAGCTGATGTGGAACAAACTGTGGGGTCCGGGTGGCTCTTTCTGCTCTCCTGAGGTTTCCTGGCTTCAGAAAATTCTAGTGCTGCAGTGCTTCACTGTGGATCATGCAGGAGGCTTGGAACTAGATGATATTTAAGGTGTCTTCCAACCCAAACTATCCTGTAATTCTATTATTCTGATTCTATGCCATCACTGGAGCTACTCACATCAGCAATTGAGCGCTAGTCTTGATACTAAACTAGGAGTAACTGTGGACTCCCATGAGGGTGAAGAAGCCTTACAAGGAGATCTTGAAAGACTAGGGAGCTGGGCCATCACCAATTGTATGAAATTTAACAAGGATGGGGTAATCTTGTTTATACATACAAAGTGGGGGATAAGAGGATGAAGAGCAGCCCCGTGGAAAGAGATTTGGTAGTTTGGATTGGTGTCAAATTAAACATGAGTCAACAGTGTGTCCTGGTAGCCAAGAGGACCAGCCATGTCCTGGGGTGCAACAAGCACAGCATCGCTAGCCTGTTCCAAGAGGAGATTGTCCCATCCTACACCACACTAGTGTGGCCCTATCTCAAGTACTGTGTGCAGTTTTGGTTGCCTCAGTAGAAGAAGGATTTCCAGCTATTAATGGTTGTCCAGAGGAGAGTGACCAAGATGATGAAAGGTCTTGAGGGAAAGAATCACCAGAAGCAGCTGAGGTCACTTGGCTTGTTCAGCTTGGAGAAGAGAAGGTTGAGGGGTGACTATGTTGCAATCTACAACTTCTTCATAGTGAGGAGCAGTGGAAAAGGAGGTGCTGGGCTTCTCTCTCTGGTGCCCAGCAATAGGACATGAGGAAATGGAGTGGAGCTCCAACAGGGGAAGTTCAGGTTGGACATTAGGAAAAGGTTCTTCTCTGAGAGGGTTGTTGGTCACTGGAACAGGATCTCCAGGGAACTGGTCACAGCACCAAGCCTGTCAGAGTTCAAGAAGTGATTGGATGATGCTCTTAGTCATATAATTTAGTTTTAGGTAGTCTTGCAAGAAGCAGGGATTTGGACTCAATGATCCTTATGAGTCCCTTCCAACATGAGATATTCTGTTTTTCAGTGATTCTACAATTAATAAGAATGTTCTGTAATAGATAATTTGGACTGTTTGACTGTTAAAACATTAATCAACTTTAACTTCTTTTTTTCTTGTTCCCTTTCTCCCATAACAAAATATAGAGTGCAGCAGCGTAGACATCTGTAACAACTATAGCTTTATCCCTGACAATACTTCCACCTAAAGGTATCTCTCATCTTAAGACATATTATTCCACAACATATTTTCAGTCATTACTGTTTCAATTTACTAAAAGCAGTAATCTGAACACTGTGTAATCCTCCTCTTTTTTTTTCTGATTTTCCTGAAGTCAGTCGTCTTTCCTTGTCTTTAGGAGTTTCAGCCTCAGCAATGAATTCCAATTTCCCCTCTGTAATGCACAATCTATACACTAGATTATAAACATAGTTTTGTTTTATACAGGTATAGATATCTTCAATCATATCAGACTTCCTAGCTCTTAGTCAATATTACTTTCAGTTAGTGCCTTCACTTATTCTTTTTTCCACAGCTAAATCTGGATTTACCTGTTCCCATTTATCCCACTACTGTACTAGATGTGGGGAAAATCCTAATTTTGTGCTCTGACTTTCTAATACAAATTTTCTTTTTTTTTAACTGTGTTCATTTAACTCTACCAAGGCTACGTCCTTAATTATTTAAATGGACTTAGTTCCTTAAATGTATCTCTTAACCTGAGAATAGCATCCTGTAACGATGGGTTTGATATATTTCTCTGAGGCAGATGTTTTTGAAATCTTGCTCTGCCTCCACCTTTTGCAGGAACAGAAAGCATCAAAATAAATGTCATTAGAGTCTTCATTTCTCCTGGTCTTTCTATGATTCTGTATTATCAATTTTTAAGTAGTTTTCTTTTTATTTTCTGCTGAGAATTATCTCGTTGCAAGTGTTTCACACCTAGGTGATTTGTGAGACTAATAATATCCTGTCTCAAAAAAGGAGAAAATATGAATTGAATAAAAATAAAGTTTTTGCTAAAAAAGAAAATGGAAGCCTTTAGAACAAAAATAATTTAACTAGTTTAATTTTTATGGCTTTAATACATCTAGTGCTGTTGCTGGCAGTCAGAGTGGGAAGCATAGAAAAACAAATTATAAAGTAATGTCATAATTTAGATGTCCTCAAATAAAATAAATATACCAAAATTAATCTTGAAGTAGTTAGAGAAATGCTTGTAGCATAGGTCTAAACAGTTATCTTTGACAAAACTGTGAAAAAGGTGTGAGATTCTAGAAAATAGTGCTTGTGGCTAAAAGGAGAAGAAATATGAATTATAATGGTACATTTTTTTCTACATTCAGGTAGAAATAATCACATAAATACAAGATGTGGAAAGACAAAAATCATTAATAGGTCGGATCTGAAGAGAGGTCATGGTATATCAAAAAACAAATATGAGAATGAGTTGCATAAATAAGAATAGTTTAGTATGAGCAGCAGCATTAAGTCCACAGCAGCAACACTAAACACATTTATGGTTGTTACACGTCCTTAAAGGTGTGGGCTAACTGAAGAAAACCTGTGATAATTAAATATAGATAGAATAGCTAAATATTTATTGAATTCAACTTACAAGGAAAGTTTGAAGGTTGGATTTGTTTAGTCTAAAACATGAAAAATTAAGGAAGAAATAAAGAGTATTTACACTGCTCAATGTTTCTTCAAAAAGAATGGCAATTGTTTCTTATATTTGCAGGAAAGAGATTAGAAAGTAAAGGACTGCTTCATCAGGAAAGATTGTTTTAAAAGTTTTCCAATAGGAATGTGGTGGAATACTTATTATGAGAGAGGTTTATGAGAACAAGAATCTGCCAGGAATGTAATGAACACATTGATTCTGCTTTGAGACAAAGGTGGACTTGAAGACCTGCTAGGTTCATGCTAAACTTGTTTTTCTGTGATTCAATGATTATTTTCAGTGCTTGAGTGACTATGGTTTCTATAGCACAATTTGGTTGGTAGAAATGTATATCCAATCTGTACAAACTCAGCCTAAATGCAGTGCATTCTATAGTCAAAAATTTATCATCCTAAAGTCTTCTTAAGGACAAGCTGTATATAAGATTCCTCAAAGCCATGCATTTCTGCTAACAGATTTAGTTTTGATTGGTTTCTGGTCTTTTTAATTGATAAACATTTGGGAGAAAAGTAAGAAAGTCTTCAGAAGGCTACTAAAGAAATCAGAAGTTTTGGTGAAACAATCCTAATGTTTACGGGAATTACAAAAGAAATACTCAAGAAACCTGTTAAACTTTGTAGAATCATAGAATCACTAGGTTGGAAAAGACCTCTTAGATCATCAAGTCCAATCATTCCTATCTGCCACTAAAACATGTCCCTGAGCACCTCATCTGCCTATCATTCATATACGTCCAGGAATACAGATACAGTCTTCTCTGCTTTATTAATTTGAACAGAATTTTGCAAGGGGCATTGTAATTTATTGTTCAGTGCTCCATTTCTGTGGTTCATCTCACCATCAGTAACATGCAAGTTAGATATTTGGTGTCAGCTAATCATTTAGGCTCTATCATGTCAATGGAAAAAAATGCACACTCTCAAAAAACCATCAAATTCAGATTTGAAGAGTGTTTAAAGAGAAAGAAAGTGTCTTGTCTTTTAGAAACAGATGAAAATTATTTTAGGTTTGATCTAAATTTCGTACATAAAATGAAGTTACATGAGTTGGATTCAATTAGATGAAAAGAAGGAGACTGACTTGAATAATCCTGTGATAAGAACACATAATTGAAATAATGATTATTCTATTTCTCCCAATACCAGCCTTGCTCTGAAGTCTTTATGTATTCTTTATTGAGGACATTCAAAGAGAAAATTGATGTAACATCTTGCATGTAGTGTGTAATGTTCTAGGGAGGACAGTTTCAGGGGAATATAGTTATTTTCTAAATGTAAATTGGTTTATTTACAACTAGTCCTAGAAGAGAGCTCTAATCATAAATAAAATTAAAAGGTTGTTTTTCCTTAAATCTTATTTAAAACCTTCTTCCCATTCCTGAGAACCAATTTTGCTTAAAGAATCAATACCTGGAGAGCAAAAATGTGTTTCCTCTTATCTAACTTTGGACACCGAAACAGCCACCACTTGTGATTCATTTACTGAAACACTAGTTTCCAATGATCATCAAGATCCCATACAGTACCTGTAGAGGAAGGAAAACTTGCAGAAAAAATGCCCAGATGGCCAACCTTAAATAAATATTGACAGCTAGAAGGTTAGCTACTGTCATGGACATCACTCTAGTACAAAACCAGACAAGAAAAACTAACCTGGAACAGAGTAAGGAAATGAAGAGAGATTAATTTGTTCTTTACTGTCATGCTGACAATGACTGTACTGGAATGACTCTGCATTTTGTCTGAAATAGGTCACCTGAGCAACAAGATTTGGATAAGGTATACCAAAATAATAGTAGAGTTTCATAGATTAAAACTAATTCAAGAAAATTGTTGCTAGGACTCACCTGCCCTCAGGAAAATAATGTGCTACATATAACACTTCAGTTGTGCTTTCCTCCATTTATAGTCTCCAAAATAACTATAATAACCATAATAACTACATGTCTAAAGTTTCAGTGTTTATTTCCAAGATAACAAAACTAATCTTGAAACAATAACTGTACATCTTCATGATATACTTTAAAACAGATACGACCTTTCTTTGTCTACATTCCCACCAGTGAAAGCAGATGAACTTGCCCTAACCCCAAGGTGATTTTTTCATGGTAGTAAGTCATGTCAGTAAGAATGTTGGCCCACTTATGGGCTAACATCTCAACATCTTGACTGCAAGTTTAAGGAAGATTCATGTCCAGACACCTTGGAAAGAGGATACAATTATAAAGATTAGCCTAGAAAAGTAAGCCTAACCCTCAGTATACACTCAGTATACCAAAAGAACCCGACAATTTCCTACATATTGCTTTTTAATTCCAAGATTTTCATACCAAGGATGCATCTTCATAAATCTCATAGTTTGGAGATTATAACCACTTTCCTTAGCCATTTTTTTCACTCAGTGACAAGCAGCAGCCAAGGTAGATCTCTGCACTGCATGAAAATTTTTTGCAAAGATTTTTTTATGCATTTCCTAAACCAGTACTATTTTTCAGGCTTATGACAATGACAGCATTTAACAGAGTTTAGCTGGGCAATATTTACTTCCAAAGGTCTTTGGTCACGTGGAAAACTTTAGCTAAATGGAAGATTAAAGCTCTAATTTCTAGCAAATCTTATTGCATATTTAATGTCAAAACCAATTCTGTGATTGCTTATTTAACACTGATTATTGTGCTGTATTTGCTTTATACAATCTTGACAGTTGCATCGAAGCTTTATATATGCAAAGATGCACAAATCACTGTTTTTACAAGATTGAATTAATTTTAGTGAGCATTTAGAATTATTCATCTGAGGTTGGTGGATTTACTCAATACTTGAACATTTAAATGAGTTTTTCTAGAACTGTGGTCATCCAGATAACAGAAGCTGTCCGGATGTCACAGAAATAGATAAAGGTTGAGCCATTTTTTTAAACACTTGAAAGTAATCTGCAGCCCTATGTGTTTTTTGGTTGACTGTCCAATGGATAATAATAAAACTGTTTTCTCTCAAAGGGAACTTCTAGAATTAAAGATTCTTCATGAGATAATGTATTTGTTAAAATAAACTTGTGTAGAAATAGGGAGGTTCTACATCTTTACAATATTTTTTTTTTAATTTAAACATAAATTGATGGCGTAAATTTGTATTATTGAAGACAATAGCAGGCATTAATTTCCTGGATTCAATTTCATTCTAAACTAGCAAGCACTTAACACTGTCAGCCCCTTGTGCTTTTAACTGAATAAAGGTCAAATAATCAGACATCTGGAAGGACAGCTCATTTATCATCCTTTGATAAATGTGTCAGTAGCTAATCTTTAGCAGTGGATGATAACACTGCACAATGGAAAGTTAATGAATTCAAAGCACTGAATTTACCACAGAAAGGATGTAGTGATGCTGTAGAGTAGAAAGTTCAATTTTATTCCATGCTTTATATAAAAATATATTTGTGCCTTAAAGCATTAATTACTACAGTCTAAACATTATTCTGATAAATTGTGTTCCTAGAGGTCAAGGCTGATCTTGATAAGAAGTCAGAATTATAGTACTGATGGAATTATTATTTCAACAAACAACTGTAGGATTTCTATCCTATTAAGCCAGTTACTGAAGCCACATTGGTTTAAAACTTATTGTTTAATGTTTCTTACCACAAGTTCTTAGATACAATTTATATTCTGATTTATAAATAATTTCTTATTCATCTAATATAAAAACTAGTCTAGTCAACTTAGACCTAGAGCTAAAGTTGAGTTGTCCACCTTAGGTTGTATATTCTCAGTCCTATACAATTGTTTCATGTATTACTTGAATTGATTCCAAAAGAAAAATACCTAGCTTAAAAGTTTATATTACTTGAGGAGTACAGAAGGCAGATCTTTAGCTCCATTTGCCTTCATCTTCTCTCTACCTGTGGAAGTCCACAGTGGAATCACATGAACAGATATAGTTGATTATTCTCTGCTAGAACTCAAACTATGACAATTATGGTTAAAACTATTGAAGTTTATTGGCCTATTATTCAGACTGGAGGGCCTTAGAAATCAGAGCCAGACAACCTTTAAGCATCTCGTAGGTCCTTGGATGCTGTTGAGATTTACAAGTTTTGGGAAGGTACCCTGCAGGACAAATGAGATGATAGAGAAAACATCCTACAACTCAGTTATAAAAAACATGCTGAGAGAAGTCTGTCAAATATTGTCAAGGTACTTTACTACTTCATAGTCAAACTTTTCCACAGAAGGAAACAATCCAGATATAAGTGGTTTACATTTTGGATGAGAGTACCCACAAATAAATATTGGATTTGTTAATTCAGTTAAGAAATAACAAAGAAAAGTCATGTCTTATTAATTAGATGTTAAGTTAGATTAATGTAATTAATTTGAAAGAAGTTTCAAGTAACTATGTGTTTACCTTGTGAAGCAGTTTCGTCAGAAAATAATTCACAAATGAGAGAATGAGTTTTAAATATCCAAATAACCACTTTTTATCTAATTGTCAAGTACATGTTGTATTCTAATAGTTCATAAATGTATTGTGGAAATCAGAAATATGATCTCCTTGCAGTATAATTTTACAGGTATTATTTTTATGACCAAAAGTAAAGTAGATTAATTGCATATTCTTTATCAGTCTCGCAAACTCACTGTAATGGCATGAGTCAAAAAAGAGAACAGGATTTTTTTTGACAGAAAGATCTTTCAAGAAAATAATTAAAAAAGCCCCAAACAGTTATGATGGATCATGATTTCTTTTTCCAGGCAGCTTACCTCAAATCTTTGATGCTTGTAGAAAAACAGGGTCAACAAACATAGCAGTGAGAGATTATGCTGGGAGAACTCCTAAAAGGTAAAGAAAGCATTTTCATCCTTGAAGCAGAACCAGACAGAATAGCTTTAGTGGGATTGCCCTGGAAACAATCAAGGCAATTCAGTATGAGCAGCAGACAAAGAATTGAATTTTTAATATTGAAAATATGGTTAAAAATCATCAGCAAAGGTAGGTGTTAAGAAGCAAAATTTTGTGAAGCTAAACAAATTTCCTGAGTATATACATTTTAAACAAATAATTAGAAATTTTAGAAAACAGATTCCTACGTTCAACTGAATTTCTGAGTGTTGGAAATTTTATTTCTGTTTTACTACACGTTTGTCATATTCCATACAGAACATCTATTAAAGCTTACAAATGTCCCAGTTTGTCATGAAAAGTATAGAGATGTGTTTAAGTAACTACTGCACGATTCTGACTATGTGCAACACACGAAATCCAAGCAAAGAGTAAAATTCTGTTTCTATCACTTCAGTGTCAAAACTTTTTTATGTACGATTATTGCTGCCTTACAAACAATTACTTTAATCTTGCTTTAAGATACAGTTCTGCAATGTATCCAAGAAAGCTTTACAGCTGATTGGTCTGATCTGAAAAACTCTTCAAAATGCTTAAGATATTATGCATCTACTGATGCATAACATCACACCATGTCAAAGTACATAGAAATCTCACTATATGCACTATTGTATATCACTGATAATCTAGAAAGCAGGAATGAACACAAAAAAACCCAAACAAACAAACAAACAAACAAAAAAAACCCAGACTGGTCTAAAATTTTGGTTTTATTGTCTTTTATGGGAGGTATCAGGTACAAGTTCATTACAAACATGATGCTTAGCACTCACTGAACAGAACAGATGTTTTTAGAATTCTTCTAAGGAAATAAGTCTGGGATTAGATAATGACAGAAATCAAGAGATAATGTGAACATGAACAAAGCTGATAAGAAGTGCTTTTGAAAGACTTGGAAAACATACCATATTTTATGGTTAGTTGTTTTCTTTACAGCAAACAAAGTAGAAACATTACATTACTCCATTCTTCATATTGGCTTGTTTCAGACGGATTCTCCCACATACTATTACTGTCATTATTGCTATTATTATTATTATTCCAGCTATTGTTCTGCAGATAATGTACTGTAAGATGAAAAACCCAAAAGGCCTGGACACACGCAAACCAGAATCTTAGACCACACTGTCTCTAAAAATAATGTATGTCATTCTTGTGAAACTTTGAAGTTAATAAATTACAAAACTGTAATGAAAAGAGCTAACCTCCTAGCTCGAAGTCAAATTAATCTCTCCACATCACCTTTAAAATTATTTAAAGGAAAAATAAATTATCTCTCTACCAAACTTATCTTCACCCTTGGGTGTTGAACTGCAAGTATCCACCATGACAATGCATACTGTAGACAGCAATGGGTCTGAAGCCTCTCCCTTCTTGGAAATATCACATGATTAAATTATTGTGTGGTGAAAAAGCAACACTTTCTACCACAGAGCTTTTCTTGAGAGAACAGTTATGGCAGTTATGCTGCTATTGAGTGTGGTTGAGATGTAGTAAAAAAATTGGCTTGGGTTCTGCAAAGGAATGCATACACAGACAGGTAGGTTGGGATTTTCACATAATGGCTGGAGGAGTGCAGGCAGCAATCTTTGCCAGGACTTAAAGCCGAAGATCACACAAAATGTGACCAGAAGAGGCTTTACTGGTCAAAGCCAGTCACCACCAGATTTTCAACCAACTAAAGAACAGATTTTCAACCATTGCAGACCTGGGCTTTGATGTTCACAGGTCCTTAGTCCTGTGTTTTTTGATTCTGTAGTTCTTCTCTGAATCTAATTCTAAGGACTTAATTTTTACTTTATTTCTATTCTGGGCTATTAAGGAAAAAATATGGATTCTAGAAGTTTCTAATTTTGTGTTTGTGTGTTTGTTTTTCATGTCTTCTGCTACTGCATTTCCATTAGTAAGAATGAAAGAAGAAGGGATATACAAAAAGTGATGACTAAATTCTTTCGCTATAATTTTAAGTCACATTTGATATAGCTAGTAAGGATATGACAATTTCACTTGATGAGAATTTTCTTTGTTCCTTGCTTTGTCAGCTAGTTTTATCATTGCCCTAATTTATACATAATTTAAGCAGGATGTCAGTTGTAGCAAAATGATTTACCTCAAACATTTTATCTGTCACTTTGTGCTGTGCTCAAATAGTCTACATTTCAGAAATCTATTGGTATGCACATGATTGCATCCAAAGCCCTTCTCATCCTCCAAATGTGTCACACCTCACTTTGCTGATAAACAGAGTAATTATCAGTGTTGACCTCAATAAAACAAATTTTATTTTGGTCAGTTATTGGAATAATTGACTATTTATCTGGAAAAATCTGTTGAGTATAGGTTTCTTTTAACAATGCACGTTTGATTCTAATGTTTAACATATAGAACCTATTTATTTCTTTTGTGATGAATTTCATAAAGGGATATTCAGGTTGAGAAACTAATGCAAGCTGAATTATACCAGAAACTACATGTAGGCTTAACTGTCCATGACTAGATCGGTATAGATATACTCTTCCTTAGGTTAATAGCATGAACGTTCTGGTAATGAATTCATTTAACTCACTAATCCATCAGTGATAACCACTAATTTTTGAATGTTCAGCCTAAGAGACTGCTGCAGAGGATCCCACAAAATTGTCAATCAGACACTAAAAATGAGGATTTACTTAGCACTCTGATAAATAAAAATAAACCACAAGTTTGGTTGTCTGGTGGGAATATTTCTACATAATCAACTTAAGAATTCCTAAGTATCATGAACAATCCTTTAAAAAGATGACCAAAAATGTGCACAATCACTCCCCTATAAAGTAAGGGCTCTTAGACCCAGGGAAGTTAGGTTGCATGGTGTCCTGATCCAAGCGGAGAGCCCTGACTGCAGACCCACAGCTCTAAGGAGAGACTGACTCAAAGTGGGTCTCCAGCAGGACCCCATTTGTAACCAGATGAGTCTGACATATGGTCAGTTCTGGTTGGTTGGGGGTCCACTTCTTTCAGCACTGTGTGCCTGGCAATTCTCTATTTCCTCCCCCAGCAGTTGTGCAGGAGGAATGGGGAATGGCAATTTTGATCAGTTCATTGCTGACCTTAGCATTCTCTGCATTGAAAGAACACCTTCTCCCAGTCCTTCTTTCTTCATGAAAAAAATAGTAATTAAGTTTCAACAGCCAGGAAGCCCTGGTACTTCTCAGGTCTTTCTCAAGCCCTGATCTTACTCTGGTATTTTTCCAGGTGGCTGCATCTTTCACAAAGACACACTTAAAAATATGGAAAATTGGGGCAGCTTTAAGACACTTCCTGGTTCCAGCCAACTCAGAATATGCTAATTAGAAGTGTAGTTGGAAAATACTAATTGTGACATGTAGGTGAATATATATCAAAGCCTCTCCAGGAATTGATCAATGGGCCCGTGGAAGTTTTATCGCTATGTGAAGAGAGTACATAGATGTTGAGGGAAGATAAGTCTGAATGACCAAAAGGCATTTTGATCAGGGAGAGAAGTATTCTGTCTCCTTTTTTTTTATGGCAAATCAAATATAGAGTTATTTACAACACAGCTGTAGTAGGGATATGCTGTGGACCTTTGCCTTCAATTAAAAATAAACTATTTTTTTCATATTTCTTCTATCATATTCCTCTTAACTTATATACTTCTTGTATTTTCCAAATATGAAGTTTATAAACCTTTACAGACATAACAATAAATAGCTGTACTACTATATGATTAATAATGAAGATAATGCCAAAAAATACATAACTTTCACAACAGACTGAAATGTGGTGAAATGAAGAAAAAGATATTTTACATTCTGCAAGTTGTAGCTAAAAAGAGTTTCAAAGCATACCTTGGGGCTGCCATGGATAAAATCTATTATGTAAGCAGTCACCTGTGAAAAGTTTCTACAAAATTGAGAAAGGACATTTATCATTCTTCAATTAAAATGTCAAATCTAATTAAACTTCTCCTCAGCACATTGTCTTATCACAGTGGAACAATGAGAAAGACTTTCCTTTGAATTGCTAAAAAGAAATGAGGACATCTGTGAAAGCTCCATAAGAAGTAGTGGAGCCTTTATGTAAGATTTTTCAAGTGCAAAAGAGTTAATTTATAAGCTGTTTACACCCCATAATGTATCTACGGATTTGATTCTTTACCTGAATGAAGGAGAGGTGCATTCCCGTAAGACTCCAGATGAAACTGTTCTACAGTTGAGAGAGATGTGGCCAAGACTCACAGGTTGTTCTGATAGTGACTGACATCATATATTGGCTGTTTGGCATAGTGGAGATTTCACAATTCATTTTTTGGTACTTGCTTTTAATCTGATATGACACAGCTTAACAAAGCTAAACATTGAATGATGAAAGAGATATTCTTCCAAAATAAAGGTTTCAAGCAGCACCACCTTACTTTTTTAAGTTAGGGATTGCCAGTCCAACCTGCTATTCTGACTGACAGAAATCACGATGGAAAGCAAAATGCTAAATATTATAAAGAGCAACCTAAATATTTTCAGATTAAGCATTCAGATAAGTATTAAAAAAATTAGAATTAATATGTAGTGAAAACTACCACTGATAGCTATAAGAAATAAAATACAAGATATGAAACCAGTAAAAGTTTCTTTTCACTGGTTTCCTGAAAACCTGGAAGTGTCATACTCATACATGTGGGTAATGCAGTCCAACAAGTTGAAGACACAGATCACTGTACTAATAAGACTCTATAGGCTGATCAAATTGTTTCTGCACAGAAATAGAATAATTCACCCCCCTAAACTAAGTTAAAATTCAAAATTTAAAATTCAAACTTTAAATACTTATATAATTCCCTTATTAGAACAGACAGTCCAAAGTAGTTATAGGGTTGTAAGTACTCTATTTTTTTTCTTCAATTTTCCGCCTTCTAATCACTCAAAATACAATGACTGGATTTGTTCTTTTTTATTGTTGTCATTGCTAAAGACAGTGTTTTAGCTTTGGGATTTTTTTTTCTTTGAGATTTACTGTCATTTTTGTATTGACGGTGAGTTGTAAATTGTCGGAATCCAGTACTCTCTGGCCACGTTCTTCTAGACATCCTGTGCAAGGAGGGTTTAATTTTCAATATCAAATTTACTAATTTGTGAATATTTGACATTTCATTGGACTTTGATTTTGCAGAATGATACAGCAACATAATGAAATCACAACTCAAATACAATATAATGATTGCATTTTGATCACAGTACAGACATGATTCCCATTAGCAGTCTCTGTAAGCTCATTGTCGTGGTGCTGGGTGTCTACAATGTCCAGGAAGGAACACATGACTTAAACCCATGTAGAGCAGACTCCTGACAGAAGCTGCAGCCCATAGGGGATCTATGCTGTAGCAGTATGTTCCTGGTTGATTGTACTTTATGGACAGGAGCCATGCTGGAGCAGATCTTGAGAAACTGCAGCCCATGGAAAGGACCCACACTGGAGCAGTTCATGAAGGACTATATCCCTCATGAAGGACTCTACGCTGAAGTAGGGAAAAAGTCTAAGAAAGATGGAGTGGCAGAGGGAAGTGTCATAAACTGACTGCAATCCCCATTTCCTGCCTCCCTCACCAGTCAAGGGGAGAAGATAGAAAAGTCAGGAGAAAAGGATTGAAATTGAGCATTGGAAGAAGGAGGGGTGGAAAGGAGGTATTTTAGTTTTGCCTTTGTTTCTCATCATCTTACTCTATTTTATTGTCAAAAAGTTAATTGCCCTTTCTCTAACCTGAGTTTTCTTTGCTCATGATGGTAACTGCTGAATGATCTCCCTGTCTTTATCTCAACTCAGGAGCTTTTCGAATATATTTTCTCCCCCTGTACTACTGAGGAGAGGAAATGCAGGAGCAGCTTTGTAGACACCTGACAGCTATCTTCTCTGAGCCTTCTTCCACTGTAAATATTCGTTGATTGGTCACACAAATAAAATGGAAATTGTTTACCCTGCCATGATGTTCCACATAATTTGTGTCTGTAACCAGAAGATTGCTTGTCAGTGACTGTAAATAGTACAGTTTCTCTAGAAAATCCACATAAAGTGATACAGTAGGTAGTAAAGTGCAGACCTGAAAAACTGTCCTGTTCAGCAATAGTTGGTTCTGTCATATCTTGGATGAGGCAGAACCATATGTCAAATAGCAAAGAACTGTCAAGAACACCTTCTGTGTGGTAACATGAGAAACCATTTCTTCACTTTAATAATTTTCTGGCAAGTATTCAAACAGCACATAGTCACTAAAAATATTAACTATATGTCAGAAAGTTAATGGAAATTCTCCACACATTAAGTGTGCACATCAGCTGGGAGCCTTCACTGTGCTAGCTCCAAAAGCAAGATATCATATGTGGGAAATGCAGGAAATGAGCAAAGTATCCTAATTCGCAGCAAAAACATTCTCCTCTACACCTTCCCTTCACCAAATTTAAGATGCTTTCAAGTTAAATTTCCTCTTCTGATGAAGTATGTTCTTGAATGCAAGTACATCTGCTGCTAACAGTTTTCAGCTCCTGTTTCTGTTTATATTTACAGCTCCAATGCTTAGCTAGAAGTTTCAGTGTACTGAATTTCAGTGTACTTTTATCACATTAAACCTTCTGGGATTCCTCTTAGCCATAAATCTTAGAAATTATTCAAGGAGTTACTTGTCTGTGTCATGATTATATTTTGTAGGTGTTATCTACTAAAGCATTCTTAACTAATTTCTTAGGAAGAGTACTAATTTTTACATTCTTGATAACTTTGAACATATGAAATACTGATTTCCATTAGTTAGTACACATACAGTAGCAGACACATAGAATTATCAGCCAATAATTTGGATGTTGACCACAGCAACCATCAGGTCTCAAAAGGTATGTAAATTACTTTAAAATATAAGTAATTTTAGAACTGTTTAGCATAAAAAAATATTAAAAGTTTTAAAAAAGGTATCAGTCACAACTGTTAAATGTATGCCCTTCAGTTTAATTTATTTGAAACTTTTTCATACATGGATAGATCTTAATTAATAGTTATTTCCATGTGGAAATTATTTGTGCATCTCCCTTAACACTTTTCTTTGATTCATGTACTCATGCAAGTGCATGTACATAGGCATAAGGTGATCCTGGTTATTTCATTTTCTTCCAGCCCCCTATATAAGTTTTAGTGATTCCTTGATAATTGAGAACCTAAGAACAAAATAATAGACAAATATTAATGCTAACATCAAAATACATGACCTCTTTTTGGTGTTCATCAAAGGTCAGTGTGGTTTCTTTTGTTCTCACAAAATAGTCTTATTCTAAAGAAACAAAGAAAAATATGCATACCCAAACTTCGTTCATGGAAGAGTAGAGTCAATAATTGCCCTTAGCATTAGGTAGTAACAGTTCAAGCACATCCGTGAATGATTTTTGGAAACTAGGTGAGAAATAAAAAAAGCTACCTAAAAATGTCATCCCACAAATGGCCTGTTGTTCTTGTTCTAGTTCTATTAAATCTTCTTGTCTTTCTATATGTATACACCATAGAAGTTTACTGTATCTGTTAGGCCCTTTATTACCTTACTTTCATGTATGCAACTTCCATTTTCCATGTAAGCATCTTACATATTCATTATGTTCTTTGCTTTTAATTTTTTTTCTTTCAATACAACTTTTGTTTTGTGATCATTCACTACTTCAAAGCATGTGTCTCTGGGTTGTGGCATAGTAGTTATACTTTATAATAAAACTTCTGTAAAAAAACACAGACAACAACAATATATTGATTACAGCAAGTAGAGATAATAGCATTACTTACTCTAAGGCTTTCTGAGCCTAAGAATTATAAGCAACAACAAAAGGATTGTTCCTTTCGAACAACTAGTTGAAAAACTATATTTATGCCCAGGAAGCAAGAAAAAGTAGATAGAGGAGATGAGAGTGCAAACTATAGTATTTGAATTCAATCAAGCTAAAAGATATTTTTGGATCTAGATGACTAGATAGAGATTAGGAGGATAGTAAGAGTTTCAATTTCAAGGAAAACACGTAAAACAGTGTAAACTAAGACTCATTAAAAAAGAATATCTGGGATTCTGGTATATATCTTCAAAAGAGTGGTTCAGGAATCTGTGATTAGAAGTAAAGGAAAATCAGAAGTTTCTGGAAAGTCTAGACAAAAGTGCAGGAATATATTCTGGTGAGAAACTACAGCATTGTTGCAGACCTGAAGTGGTCTATGAAAAATAAAAGGGTTAACAGATGTGAAAAGGAGTGAGGTTAGATGTAGAGACCAGAAGTGAAGCTTTTATTAGAAAGTGATCGAGCACTAATAGAAAGACACAAGTGAAGGTCAAGAGGCAACAAGGGAGCCAGGCAGAATGAAGAACCATGAGGAGAGGAAGTAGAATTTAATGGGCAAGCTGCTAGCAAGATAGTCTTCAGCAGCATGCAGAGATTTTATCCAGCAAGAAAAAAGATTAACGATATGAGGAGGTATGTGTAATATTTAATGGGTTTTGTTGATGGAACCTTTTGTAAATTCTAGCCCTTAAGCACAGCAATAATAAATGCAACTGAAGTTCAACAACATTCAATTATGGGGAAAAACAACAAATAATAATTGGCAATCATGACAATAACATAATTATGAGAATCGCAGTAGAAAGCATAATCATAGCAATCTTATAAAATAACTAATTAGATTATATCAATGGTAGTGGATAACTACAACAAACTGAATGCCATGCTATCATTAAAATAGTAGCAGAAAACTGGTACGGATATGGTGGGCGCTTTCAGTCCCATAACCTGAGTCCTCCCAACTTAAGTAATTTAACCAGACTCCTATCTTGGTTCTTAGAGGTGATGTGCATGGTGCTGGAGAACCAGCAGCATCCTGCTACAGTGTCAAAGTGACTTGGAGAATTTGCTTGCCTCCACAGCACCTGACTCTCAGCTGCTGCTGTCTGCAGTGCTGGTCTTCCTTACATCAAAAGTTTAGTTGTCTTTTGAGTTTCTTTTTACCCCTTCAAAAGACTGATCACGTTATTCTGTTCTTTACTTCACTAGTTTTTCAGACTGACTGTTACTTTTGCTGAGTTTGTTTCTCAGTCTGGAGATAACTGATTGCTACGTCCTTGATCATCACATTTTCATCCTAAGAATTATTCTCTGGGGAGTCACCAACTCAAAACTAATCAGGGATGACCATTCCTTCTTTCTGAAGCTAACATACCCACATATCCCACTGTTTTTCATATGTTCTATTTATTATGTTATCTCAGCGGTACCTTAGTTCCATTGTTGTAGTTCATAGATATTCCATGATCTAAACTCTGTTTAGTCAGCACTTTGACTAGTCTATTTCTGCGCAATACCAAATACATTTGTATTAGCAAGTGCTGTACCAAGGCTTATCTTGACTTCAGTGCAGTAGACTTTCCCTGCTATACTGGCTAGCCTCATGCTAAGGTGCATCTCAGATTAGCACCTCCCTTTTCCCACAATAGCAGTTTACATTAGGGCCTACTGTCCCATCCAGACTCAGCAACTTCCTTCCCTTGATATAAATGTTAAGCCTTTTTGATATTCTTATGTTTCCTCTTACACATGCAAAACAGAGATTGGACAGTAGGAACAAGAGAAATGTCAGTGTGGAGTCAAAAGAACAAAATATGTGCTGACTAGTTTAGGAGAATGGGTCTTTGATGAGATAATCCTAGCCCATATTATCAAAACTTCCTGCAACTATTAAAAAAATCCTGTTCCTCATACAAAATAAGGCTGTGAGCTGACAATATTTAGGATGCATAGAAAGTTTGTAAAAAGATGATTAAAATTCTCTGTCAAACAACCACCTGCAAATAAAATATTATGACAATATTAGTTATAAATGCATTATGCAAAACTTATGTATTTTGGCTAGCTTTTTTTCAGAAACAGCTCGTGACTCTTAATAAAAATGAAAAAAAATCATCAGTTGTTTGACCAAACCACTTCCCCATAATTCTTTGACAGTTTTACAAATTTTCAGCAACTCTTTGGGGACCTTGTTTTCTTTTTTGTTTCTATTTTCTTATTCATAACACTGTGTATTCTCCATTACAGTAAAGTTTGCTTTAAGTGGTAACTCACACACTTATGCTTTATTATACTGTATGCATAGACTTCTATTTTTCTCATGTACATATTTATCAATAAAATGTCTTGTTTTGCACTGAAAAATCTGATCCGAAATCATAGAATCATAGAATAACCAGGTTGGAAGAGACCCACTGGATCATCGAGTCCAACCATTCCTATCAAACACTAAACCATTCCCCTTAGCACCTCATCCACCCGTGCCTTAAACACCTCCAGGGAAGGTGAATCAACCACCTCCCTGCGTAGCCTGTTCCAGTGAACAATGATCCTTTCTGTGAAAAATTTTTTCCTAATGTCCAGCCACTTCTAATCAGCACTTCTAATTCTCTTTACTACACTGACTCTGAGAGAACTGTAAACAACTACAATGCAATTAATAATGTTCCCCATTGGGGTAATGAGCGTAGAACAAGAGACATTTTGGAGTTCGATGATTAATATAATCTGACTCGAAAAGAATCTGAATTCTCTGCCTCAGGGAAAAAGAAGCCCCTCAACATATGTGAAGACTGAATTCAGAATTCAGATGGAATGAAGAGCAACTTATACCCTAGTGCCTAGGACGTCCCACCAAGGAAACTCAGGCAGCAATAATTGGAATACTCAGAGACATGTTTACAAGAAAAGACTGCATTCATCAAGAGAATGTTCTGTTCTTTGATTTTAAGTCCAGTGGTGGAACTAAATCAACACTTGCACTGTGTCCCTGCTGAAAATGAACAGATGGCCTCATTCTATTGTGCCATGAATATTATTTATTTTTTTTACCGTACACTTAAACAGCAAAACCCCATCCCCTTATCTTTTTGAAAAAAAAATCTTAGGGGAAAGGAAAGGGAGGGAGGAGAAGAAAATACTTTAAACCAGAAATGGTAGTGAAAGTCTATGATATCTTAATGAGTCTTCTTCCTAGCTGGTGCATGGTTTGGTTATAGATCATCAATGTTTATTATAAGATCAATGTAGAAACCATAGATCATATTTATTACTAATAATGACTGGAAAATAAATATGCACTCAAAGTAATATCCTATCCATAGGCACACAGAGCAGGGAATTATTTTTCTCTGACTTTCCTTATTACTTTTCCCAGTTCTTCTTCTACTCCTTACAGAACCATAGAATAGTTTGGGTTGGAAGGGACCTTTAAAGGTCATCTGGTCTGATTCCCCTGCAGTATGCAGAGATATCTTCAACTAGATCAGATCGCTTAGAGCCCTGTCTAAACTGACCTTGAAAATTTCCAGAGAAGGGGCACCTACCACCTCTTCAGGCAACACTTTCCAGTATTTCACGACACTCATTGTAAAAATTTCTTCCTTATACCTAGTCTAGATCTTCCTTCTTTTAGTTAAAATCCTTTACCTCTTGTCTTATTGCAACATCCCATGGCAAAAGGTTTGTCCTCATCTTTCTTATAAGCCCTCTTTAAGTACTGAAAGGTTGCAATAAGACATCCCTGGAGCCTTCCTTCCTCCAGGCTGAACAACCTCCACCCTCTCAGCCTTTCTTCATAGGACAGGACTTCCATTTCTCTGATAATTTTTGTGGCCCTCCTCTGGACCCGCTCCAAGCTCCTTCATCATTCTCTCACTGTTTCTAAGATGAGTGTGATAGGGTTTCTTGATTTTGTACATAACTTTTATAGGTATTTTACCATCATGTATCAAAAAGATAACTTAGTGAAATTCCTCAGAGATTTTTGCTCAAAGACTTTTTTGCAAATATAGTGAGAAGTAGAATTTTAAACATATTGAAGAATTTTGTGTCTTAAACTGCTGGGCACTGCTGGCAGTGTCAGCTAACAAGAAGCTAAGCTCTGGATTAAGTAAAGTATTTAACCACAGAGTATTGCATTGGCTTATCAGTAATGCTCTGGTTCATCTCATCTAAGTCCAGATATTTACAGAGCAGACATCACATGACTTAAATAGACTCCTATATGTGCAGTAGAGCAAACAAGCACCTGCAGAATGCGACTTGTCTCATCCTAATAGATGTTAAGAATAGGACAGAGAAATTTTGTGTGCTATAGAAGTGTCAACTCATTGTTAGTGACCAAAGGGAAAGCTGGAATTAGACTGTATTTAGCTATCTACACTGTTGGTGTGATGAACATTTTAAAAATACACTTTAGTAACTAAAACCTAGAGATATTTTTTCCTATTACAATATAGGGATACATAAATGACTTAGCAGACTGAACGTTTGACCATTCCTTTCTAAATTAGCCATTAGGAAATGACGTAGTGTAGCCATGAATTTGATCTTTTTCTTAAAGATTAGAAAACATCAATATTTCTTTCTGAGTAATTATATTTTGCATATAAATTGTTATTCAGCATTTTGCCTACATGCATTTTACGTGTTTATGATTTTTTTTTATTTTTGAAAAAAGTCATAAAACTCATGTTTTTGCAAAAGTCCAGTCAACCTTTTAGTATGGAGGACATTATTGCAGTGCATTGTTCCTTCACTGAGGTATAAATACATTTATATAAATATATGTGTACTAATTTAAAGGTCAATAAGGAAGGGAAATGGAGAAGACTTTCATATGTTATTTGAGCCTATTTCTCTATGAAATATAGTAAAAACTACAGAGTTGAGTTTCTTTCAAAATCATATTTGAAGTTTTATAGTCCACAAATGTACTCCTATTTATATCCTATCAAACAACTACAAGTTATTTATAGAGCTGAAATTCTTTCTCTTGTCAATTCAGGCTGCACAATTGCACAGATATTTCTCCAGGATAACAAGTGCTTTTAGATTATGTAATGCAAAGATACTACCATAGCTTTTCATGAAAGCAGCTATTCAACTGTCCTACTAGCCAAAGCTAGTATTTTTCTCAGGCCTGTATTTCCTACTAATCAAGAATTTCCCACTGGGAACACAAATAGCTGTACTGAGAAAATATAAGAGGTAAAACACTGATAAAAACCATCTAATATAAATCTCCATATAATTAAAATAATTCTTGAAAGATTTTCCAGCTTCACTGACAAATAACTAGCACTGTGCAAATAAGTATGGAGCTAAACTAAATATCAAAACTTGATTTTGCTTTTTTTTTTTTCTTAATCTGTCTGGATATATAATCGATTTTGTGTTTAATTTCCTGTCTAAACCATATGGAACTGAGATTTAATTCAAGATTTTTTTCTTAGAAAAAAAACATTGTTGTATTCAAAAGCTTTTCCATATTGAACATATCTTTTATACAATATTTTTTTTCCACATTATTGTAGCACCCTCATTTTTACCAATAAAGAAATTAAGGAATGCATGTGTCCCAAATGAAAGTGTTAGGTGATGGGATCAGAAGTGAAACTGTCCATCTAGTAGAGATATTTCCACTAACTATCGACAAATAACCCTTCTTTACCTCAGCTGTCCATGGGCGAGAGTAACTACTGGCCATGTTGTGTGCTTCTTCGCTGATGCTTGCTGAAGTTTTAGACACAGAAAGAATCACAGGAAGTCAGCAAACGGTATTGTCTAGGGATGGAGTGCAATTTGTGCTTTTCCATTTACTGCCATACATTTATTTAAGTAATAAGAAATGTTATGAAAGAGCAGTAGTTCCATTGACAACTTTTGACATAATTCTGAGCTTCTATACAGGTTCCAGTTGCATTTTTCAACAGAAGATTTTCAGAAATATTAAATAAAAAAGTAATATATACCAACAAGGCCAAGTGCCAAATCCTGCACTTGGGAGACAAAAACCCTGTGCAGTGCTAAAGGCTTGGAGAAGAATGGCTTGAAAGCTGCCTGGCAGAGAAAGACCTGGGGGACGAGTCAGCGATGTGCTCAGGTGGCCGAGAAGGCCAACAACATCTTGGTATGTACCAAAAATGGTGTGGCCAGCAGGACCAGGGAAGAGATTCTCCCCCTGTACTCATCATTGGTGAGGCCACACCTAATATACTGTGTTCAGTTTTGGGCACCTCGTTATAAGAAAGACACTGAGGTCCTGGAGTGAGTCCAGAGAAGAGTAATGAAACTGGTGAAGGGGCTGGAAAAAGTTTTACAAGGACCAATTGAAGGAACTGGGGTTGTTTAGCCTGGAGAAGAAGAGGCTGAGGAGAGACCTTATTGCTCTCCACAACCACCTAAAAGGAGGTTTTAGAGAGGTGGATGTTGGTCTTTTCTACCAAGTGATAGGTGATAGAACAAGAAGGAATGACCTCCAGCTGTGTTAGGGAAAGTTTAGATTGGACATTAGGAAAAACTTCACAGAAAGGGTTATCAAGCACTTGAACAGGCTGCCCAGGGAGGTGGTTGAGAAACCATCCCTGGAGGTCTTTAAAAAGTGGGTAGATGAGATGCTTGGGGACATGATTTTGTAGTAGACAGGTACAGTTGGAGCTAATCTCAAAGGTCTTTTCAACCTAATGACTCCACAATTTTATATACTGTTATATAATTCATGCTAGAAAATGAGAGACTTCAGAACTCTTATTACTAGATTTTTCACAAATTTTGTTTATTTATTTACTTTAAAGGGTTTTTTTATCCTAAATTCTTTATGCCTCAGATATTCACCTAGAGTCTGTCAGTCTAATCTTCTGTCCTTTAACCTTCAGGCTTACCTACAGAGTTACTGTGATAATGATTTTTAAATGTCCACATGGTAGTCTAAGGTTTTCTGCTGACTTATAGTCACAAATGAAAAATACTAATGTATCCTGTCACCTCAGCCACTCAGACTCGTCGGGCATCTCTGGTCACTTGTGTTTTCCCATACCTCAAGATACCTGTTATCATTCTGTCTGCAAGACTGACTTCAACAAAGGAAGATGTTTGTGAACACTTGTGCTTATGTAAATTTTCAAAGACAAACAATTTTCTAGGGACAATTCGTATATTTTCTCAGCATTATTTATGTCTAGTGCCTCATCAAAAATGTTAAGCCTAAAAAGAAATATTGTCTTACATATTAATGTTCTTAGATGATCATGGCTATGAAACCTCCACTAAGCAAAGGAAATTCTTTTGCTACATCTTGAAAATTCACTGCTCCTTTGTGAGACATTTGGTCTGGAAAAGGAAATAATATGGTGAATCAAGTGATTATCAAAACCAAGAGTGGCTGAATAGTTAAAATTCAAAGCAAGGTATTTGTAAATCAGTTTGTGGCTTGAACAATATTAAACTGTTCACACAAACAATTTCTTGATTCACTTCATATAAGCAACTCATTGGTAAAGGTTGAACTCTGTTGTGAATAATTTAGAAATAATAAAAAAAAGCAAGCACGTAAAATAAATTATTCCTAGAATATTATCTGTCCAAATCTCTTAGTTGCAGCCTCTTTCTTCTGTTACCTATGAGAAACCAAACACTGTTTATGTCCTCTCTAAACAGACTGTAGTGGAGCACAGAAGAATCTGACCAGCCATAGAAAAAATTTAAGTAAATGCTAAAACCAACGCTTTTTCATGCATACTTTTAAACTCCACTCTTATATATTAATAATATTAAGGTTTATAAAAGGGTACACATTCTTATACAATTCATACGACTCCTGAATGATGACTTTACAAACAAAGGATCAATCATCTATCCATCTCCACCTCCACACAATGTCCAAAATCCATGGATTCTGTTTAGAATTTTGATTTCAAGGTGAGGATTTCCCAAATTCTCCTTCCTCTTCCTGAGTGTTTTTGATCTTCTATATTTAATTTGTTATTTTAGTTCCCTCATGCACTTTTCTCCTTTCTCTCCTTGGTACAGCAATACCTTTATTTCAGCCACTTTGACATGATTTCTTGACACAAACTGTTTTCACCTCACAGAAATCACTCTCTGTGTTCTCCTGCTAAGATATTTCAGGTAACCCCCCTTTCTCCTTTGTAGATACTCAAAGAGGTTCTGTTTATTGGCATGCACTATGAGATACACAACATCATATTTCGTAAAATAGATTTTAAAAATTCACTTGTTATTTTCAATTGTTCAAGAGATCAAAGAATTCTTTCAGTAAAAAAAAAAAAATTAAGGACAAAAAAACATATACAAATCTCAACATCCTGTGGTGATTGTTCCATACTGAAACCATTCTCTAGCCATGTTCTGTGGTGCCCAGGATTTGCTCCCTCTCCTCTGTCTGGACAACAAATCAACTATCAACCTATTAATGAAAACTGTTTTTCTTAGTTTATACCTTCTCTACCTGGGGAGATATTCCTTTGACATACTGCTCCTTCAGGTATAAGAATTTACCTGGATGCTTCTTTGGTATTCCAGGAAATTTCTATGTTGTAAGCTAGTTCTACAAATAATTATTAAAAAAAAAATTGCAATTAAAAATGGAAGTACTCAACATAGAATATTCAGAGATATTACTATATGTTATTATATAGCACTTTGTTCCCACTTTCAAAAAGAAGAAAGTAAACAAAATCAAGTACTCTGTTGGTTTGGTTTTGTCAACTTTATTTAACCATGTTTCAAGGACATTTTCTGCTGTCATTTGTTTATTTATATATAACACAAATAGTCAGAAAGACAGTCTCAGTGTTCATAGTAATATATAGTTGCAAGAAATATAAGTAGTGAGCAGGATGACAATATTAGGGAGTCTTTACTCACATACCATGTTATGTGTTTGTGACACTGATAGGCTGAATAATGTGAGAGATTTTATCTGCTACAGAAGGTGTTGTCAAGTAATAATTACCTTCTGGTAATTCTGGTAATTATTAGGAATATAATAATTTGAATGCCTGCAAACACAAAAATGAATACCAAAAAATACTCAAATCATGTGATCACTATATTATTGTGGTTCTGAAGATAGAGGTGTCAACAGTCTGCCTCTCTTCGAATTTCTTATTTCTCAGCTGACTGTGATTAGCTCATCAGATTTCTGTGGAGCACTCGGACCTGTTCTGCAGGTTGTGCTGTGCAGGCTGAAATCCTCTGTTTTACCCACTCTCCTCCGTGTTCCAAGTAGTCTCTGTCCACTCTTTCTGAGGAGATATTTTCTGCATTTTTTTAGAAAAAAGAAATAGGTTCTCACCTAAAATGTTCCTCAACACCACTTAAAGTGATAAGTACCAAAGAAGTTTGAAAGACATGCCAGCTAGATGAGAACTGGAATGGGAATATCACATCAGGTCAACTGGCACAGATTAGGATGGGTATCTGTTATCATGATGAAGATAGCATTAGTGCATGATATTTTTGCTGTCATTTAATATGTTTTTTGTATCACTTCCTGTTACAATTTCATTTATGAATTATTTTGAATTGTCTTGTCACTGGTCTGTAAAGTTTCATTTGGGCTCTTGTGTTCAGCAGGTGTTCCAGTCTTTCAATGAACACAAAATGGACAGCACAACTGATCTTTTCAGAATACAGAAGGATTACAGTTCACAAAAGCTCATAATATTTTTCTTTTTTTTTAATTTATAGAAGTTTTACCAAAATTCATCATAAGTCATCATAGCAAAAGTCATCATAAAACCCCAAACTCTGTGAAATCAAGGAGCTCTTAGAAAAATAAACCTCCATAAAAGTCACAAGCTCTCAAATACTCAGGAATCTTTAGAAAAATATCATCATAAAGGCCCAGGTTCTAAAATACTCAGGAGCCTTTAGTAAAGAAACATCATAAGGATCCCCGCTTCTTTACATTCCTGAGAGATCTCAAATACTAGCAAATAAGCAACCAATGTGGCACTTTCACTGTAAGGAATCCTATTCATGGGGACCAGTTGTCTCAGGAAGGCAACAAATAGGTTTCAAACACACATAAACCACCCACACCCTTTACTTTCCCAAGAGGTTTCACATAAAAAACAAACAGACAATTATAGTAGCTGTCTCAGGAGTTTAACATACAGGTTCTAAATAATCACTGTCCCACTCCTCTGCATTCCTGAGAGGTTCCACTTATCTAAGAAAAAGTACAGCACTCTCATCTCAAGGGGGGTCCTCCTTCTGACACCAATAAAAATGTCATAATCCAATGTCAGGAAAGTTTCAATAAAATCCACTAGAACAAGATTAAGACACAAAAAAGGTCAGATGCTGTACATCAAAAGTCTGCTTTATTATCAAAGGCACACAAGGGTCATAATGACAAGGTAGAGTAGAATAGAGATCAAGCAAGCATTTCGGATAGAATCACAAGAATAGTGACCACCATGGATCTGTGCGATCCCAAGGGTACAAGTCTCATGATGCATCAGTGGTGGATGGTCAGACTGGGTCTTGTCCAACTGTCCCTTTTATATCATTTTTGGTCAAGGTAGTCATGACGACAGCACGTACTGCACATCTCCACACACCTGTCTTCTTGTGGTTTGGCAGTTCTTGTGTCACAATTGGCAGCTGCTAGCAATCTTTGAGACAAAAAATGTCACAGTTCAGCCCCTCACATTTATAAATATTCTTCCCCAGTTTTCCCAATTTAGAATGTCTTGACATGAAAATTAACCGTTAAACATTTTCAAACTTCTCCAGGGAAAACTTTGCTCTGCTTGATCTTAGCCTTGTTATCAATCAATCATGCAGCCTTTATTTTATGTACAGTAACACACTGGAGAAGGAATCTCAAAGTGCCATGCATAATAGCTGTTAGTTAACAAGAGAAAGCTAATCTCAGCTGATGAATTTTCACTTTTGTTTTATGTCTGCTTAAAGAGTTTCAAATAACCTCAGGGACTAAGTTTTATTGCTTCAGGGTATATGCTTGAAGTCTTAGTCTGTGTTTTTTGCAGCTGCATCCGTAATCACTATGGAATAAAATGAATCTGGGCTTAAAATAAAATAATAGCATTAACAGCTGAATTTTTATGCTATGTAGCAGAACAGTGACTAATTACTTTTGTGACTTAAGATCTTACCATGGCCAGTGGCTAGGCAAACTGTTATAAATAGATCAAAGCTGTGTTACTGAATCAGTAACCATACAGTAAAATTAATCATAACTACATTTTTTTGCAGTTAAGACACAGATGAGGAATACACCTGAGGAAGGTCATAGTGTTCTTATGCAAAACTCAAATCGCCCTTCTAGTTGGATAATTGTTACATGGCAAACACTACCTCTGACTCCATGAAGCATCAAGAGACCCCTGAGGGAGCTCCCTCTGAGAGCTTTCATCTACACTTTTCCATTAAGAGAAATATTTTTGTGTCAAAGTGAATGGTGGTAGTAAATATGTCCTATGCCTACAGCATTGTTAGCAATAATGATAATTTCTCAAGTCCCATAAATATTTTTTCTGTCTTTTTGCTACTTAATACAGAATATCAAGCTCCCTACATTTAGAGTTTGAATTTTTTTCTGGGTAATATATAGAGAGAAGAACAGAAGCCAGTGGATATAAAATGGCAAATGCACCTGGAATGTTCGACTATGTATCTGAGAGCTTAAAAATTGCTCTGGAAGTATATGTATGTTATTGTTAGAAGAAAAGAAGTAGCAGAGGAATAACAAAACACACTGTAATGTATACAGGCTGTCTGTTGACTCTGCTACTGACTTTTCCATATAAACAAACATGCAATTCCTCTTGTTATTTAGAAACATTTGAGTAAATTTGGGTATAGGCTCATTTTCTGAATTACATGTGCAAGCATCTGTACTAATAAAATTACTATTAACAACTAGGGTGAGTAGCAGTCATTTTTACAACTCAGATAAAAATTCTGCAGAATTTTTCAGATAAATTAGTTTCTATTTCAATCTAACAGATTTCAGCAGAAAAAGCCAGACCTTAGTGTTTTGCATGTAAGCAGGCCAGATTTATGTCTGGTAAATTCTTTCGAGTGAATGCCCATATTTCCTCTGTAGGCTTAATGAAAATAAGTGGGGCAAAGGTAACATGATATTATGTTTAACTTATATGTGTTCTTTAAGTTTGTTTGTGTGCTTGGTTGGATTGTTTGTTTTTTTTTTTTTAGTAGATAATTTCTTATTTAAACATATGCTTCAAGCAGAGAAATACTCAAGAATGTTTCCTCAGGCATTTCAAATAATACAATAAAAAGTAAAAATCTTTGGGGTATTCAGAGGAAAATAGAATGGCAGAGCACAAAGATGGTTTCTATCTCAAAAAAGAACTACAGTATATAGATAAAGCTATAGGGGCAATATGACCTTCAGACCTGAATGTTTGGTGAGTTTTGTGAGATAGAAACTGCTTCACCAAAGTGGGAAACCTGAGCTCATAACTGAAAGATGAGAAAAATTCTAGTATTTCTACTTATGACAGCACTCTGGAAGAAAGGATCTGTCCCCGGGAACTCAACACATTTTGGGAGATATTTTTGTTTCTATAGTTACACATTTTTGTACCTAGGGCAAAATATTAATGTGTACTTAATGTGGCAATTTACTGTGAGCTTGAATAAATATCACTAGAAACTAATTTTTTTTAATGGTAGTAGTTTTTCACAGTACATATTCAGTCCTCAGAAAGAATCAGTATGCTAATCTAAATTAATCTCCATCTTTTTTTTAAAAAGCTGTAATCCTTACTAGCACATGTCAATTAATAAGTAGAATGCTTGTGATAATTGGCACTTAAAACCGTATTATGAATCAGATTGGTTGCTGTTAATGGAACATAATGGTCTGCAATTCAGCACTTTAATATCGCCTTCAAAAGCATGCAACTCTCACCTTCCTTTTCATCTTTGCAAGACATTACATAATACTTGACAGTGATAAGTAGACAAATGTGAACATTTCCCATGACGTTTCATTACCTTTAGAAATGCAGTGCTCATGGAGAGTTTTTAGTGTTTTACAGAAGTCCCATTAACTTCACATAAATTAACAACATATGATTCTCCATTTTTCCCAGGTAAATGCTCATTTTCATTATGAATTTTACATAGGATGATGATAGAAATATTCTACACATACTGATTATTAAATACATTGAGTGTAGTCACTAGATAAATAACATGTATGCAAGCATTCTTGTTACTTCTGATACCAAAGTGCCAAACCACATTATTTGGGTTTCTGTCTGATGTTGTTAATACTCTTGAACTCTGTTCAAGTGTAGATAAACAATAGACACAAATCTTGAAAGCACTGGGATAGAGGCTAAGTGATCTCTGCTATTATTTACTACTTCTTGTGTGACAGTTCCGGAAACTGCACAAACATATCTGCCCATAGGAACCTGGTCCCTAAAGAACACCACATGTTAAGGTGGGTACTTAGTAAATAACCACAACAGTCAACCAAGGCTTTGTGCCTGTCATTTTGTGCTAGGAATTAACTTGGATAAGTTCTCTATCAGGGAAAAAAAAGACAGAAAGAAAAAGAAAGAATGTTTGCACTTTTTGCAGCATAGACATACACCGTATTTGTTTAACTGCACAGAGCAATTGCCATGTTTCTTTCCAAGCCAGTACAAATTAAAATATGAGTCAATCTCCCTGTCATTGTCAGCAGTAAACTTTAAAATATGTTTGCTTGTTTGGCTTGACAACAGAGAAAGGATTGGCCTCTTAGGTTTTTGGTTTGTTTTTTTTTTTTTATTTCATTACTGTTTTACTGAGTGTTAATGTTAAAAAGAAAAAGAAAGTCTCAGTGCCATTCACTGCTAATCTAGTTATGGAAAGTGCAATCTTCCTGTATGACAACATCTAGCAGCTAAACAGAAATCAATTTACCTTTCTGAAGATAACTTGAATGAATTATAAATCAAGAACAAAATACCAGAGTAACTGGAACAAGAATATATATTGCTTTTATAAAACCAGTGCAATGAAAAATTCCTCCTCCCAAAATAATTACTTACATTAATTTCATTTGAAATAAAAAAAAAATACTGAAAAGTAGGTCTTACTACAACCTAAGAGGAAAGGAAAACATGCGATGCTTATCTTAACCTCACAAGAAATGAAAGTGTCTGTATGGCTTACTAGAGCCAGTAAGCTTATGTTCAGTTTCTTCATCAAACAGGATTACCATTTCTGAAGATGTCAGTTTTACTATTGAATCCCATAGACCAGAAGTATTGGGTATATAATTTGTAATTCATTGCTTCCTTTCAAGCTTTTTTTTGGTACAAGCCCCAGATGTTTAACAGACAATAGAAGTAATACATTGGGAAAAATTCATATTGCTTTTAATATTAGGAAGTTCTATTGAAGTACTTTTTTTCTTATCAAACTTTTTAATAGTTGCGTTACTTTAATTCCTAATATATTGCACTTCAGAAGGTTTACTAGTAGCAGAGCAACTGTGATTAACAACCCTTATCTACTCCTAGACTTCTGTGAACAACAGAAAAAATCACCAAATCATCTGAGTCTTGCCACCATTCTGGAAGACACATTCATGCTGTGTAAACTGTAGGAGGCATCCTTTCATAATAGCAAATGGAGAAATCCATTTAAAGAATTAAAAAGAGATTGTTGTTATGCTAGCTTCATCTGTCAAGAAGCTGATGCCCACAAATGGCTAAAACGTTGGTGGAAAATGAAAACTCCTAACTTTTACCCTTTAAACTCTGGATCACGCTGAGAGGTAGATTCCGAGATATATATCTTAATGTTCACATGGTATATACTTAGACCTATACTAACAGGATAAGTGGAAAAAAAACCCCACAAAACTAAAGAAACATTGTGTCATCCTCTTGGGTTTTTTTAATTTAGGTTTGATTTTGTAATTATTTAAAAAAATATATATTTATTTGTTTCCATTTAGCTGTTCCCAGGTTGTCGATATTCAGAACCACTGGAAGGACTTTGTAGGTTCAAGCCTATAAGGTGTACACTCTAGTTAGTACTTGACTACCTGCCTGAGCTGACCTACAGAATGAACTGCTTGAGAAATAATAATGTCGATTTAAAATGAAGGAATCTGTTCTTTGAAGATACCACTTCCTCAGTTACACGGTGTTGATATTACAATTTTAGGTTAAATTATGACTCACCAATGGAATTTAAAGAGAGACAGTGACTGTTTCCTCAGGTAAAGCAAAAATGGTTACTATTTTTGTACAGAACAAAGCTGCACCTTTAAAAAGTGGGTGATCCCTCTTACTGAAATTGTTTATATCACAGAGCATTCTTGGAGCGTGCATGCTGGTTCCTTTTAGATGAATCCAAATATGAGCAGATAAGGTTTGGAGAAGCACCTGGTGTTCTCCAACCAATATCTTTTCTTTCTTTCTTTTTTTTTTTTTTCTTTTTTTTTTCTGTGTGCCATCATGAAACCAAACTAGGGATAATTTGAAGTAAAAAAGGAAACAAAACAAACCAACAAAGAAAAAGAAAATGTAAACAGAGAGGATAAAAGAGACTTAACACCAACTGTTGCCCTGTGCAGACTTACTCCCTACACTATATATTTATGTAGATGGAGGAAACAACATTTATAAGTCAGACATCACACAAGATCATAAGAATTAAAAATTATGTATGTGTATATCCTGGCTAACATGGGTGTCCATCACATCCTATATCCCTGAAGTACGATGCAGTGGTTGATTTACTTTTGCATTATGATATGTCCTTGGAATTCTGTTTCTAAAAATTAGTATACTTAATGTAACTATCATGGTTTGATTACTCTTCATGGCTCCTCTTGCATTCCCTTGTGCTTTTGTACCGCAATGGAATAAAAGCATTCAATAGCACACAACCAGAATGAGGATGTGTTGTTTATGCAGTTGTCATGGCTCAGGGGGGTTGATGTGTTATCTTTAATTTTTCACTTTTAACCATCTCTTGCTTCCATTATTTCCAGACCACTGTATATGTTTTCAATAAAATAAAATCTCTAATTGTAAACATAACCCAATATCCTGCTGTATTAAATTCAATGCAAAATAATGTGTGGTTTCTTGCTGTGCAGCCACCATGAGGAATTAAAACCTAATCGTAAATTGTGTGTGCGCATGCATGTGTAAGCATTTAAGTTAGAAATTAGATTAAGAGCAAAAGCAATGCTCTCAGAGATTATTTGCTATTCTGTTAATGTTTAGTATTTTCTTATTTAAAAAATAATACAATTGATTTATTCAGCTCTCTTCAAAAAAAGGAAAGCAACCTCAGTGCTTATCAGAAAGTCAGATGTAAATGTCAAGTATGACCTTTTACAATAAATACTTGTTTTATTGAAATCAGTGGAAGAACTCCAATTCAAACTTTATTATTCCTCTCAAGTCTAAATATGTCTAATTACAGAACAAAAAAAAATTATAAAAATACTTGGGGTTGAAATTAATTAATTTTTTTCCATGTCAGGTATTGTAAATATGCAAACATGTTTTTTCTTTTTTTAATCCTTTACTGAATGTAGGAACATGAATCACAGAGCTCCATTGTGAAAAGTTTACCAATCTGTAAATGAACTTGGATCGATCAATTTACTTATCATTCTTTCCATTACAGTTAAAACAGTGTAAAACTTTGTAATGTATTAGAAACTATATTTCTTCCCCATGACAAATACTTACAAGACAAATGAATTGGGCAATGCTAGTTATAAGCATAAGTTTTCCACAGAAATTTTAGATACCTGAGCACTCATTAGTGTAAAAAAAGGTCAGATGTTGCTCGTTCTCAGACAGTTGCCAAAAATATTTTATGTTCTTTAGTTTTGTCATCTAGTGACCAAACATCCCTTCATTATTCCTTAATTTCTCCTTGTAGAGTCACATCAGCATTTTATTTTCCTATATTTTCAAAATGATGAATAAACCAAGAATTTTTTGTGCTCGTTTAAGCACCACAAATCTCATCTTTCCAAAATTATTTTGAAATGAAACAAATGTTAGGCCTCTATGTACTGATTGAATACGGACCTACAGATCCCTAAGTTACTGTGGTATATTTTAAAACAGTAATTAGTATCTGTCCCCTTCTAGATCTACTGTGAAGGTGAAAACAGCAATAGGAGATCTGCCTAGGGAGCATTACAATTAGTAAATCTTCTTAACCTAATAGTATGATAGATTAAAAAGTATCAGGAACAGAAAAAAATGCCTTCCCTAGATATTTCAAAATACGATAATACAAAGCTTAAGGGAATAGAAATGCTATCTTGTCCAAGCATGGAGCATTATGAGAAGGATTAGGAAATTAACCCATTTTTCCTAAAATTTAATTGGAATTAAAAAAACCCACAAACTGACACACTGGCAATTATTCAACTGAAAACAACTTAAACTTACTTATCTTGGACTAAAAAAGCTAAAAGCATTGTCAGACCAAATTTTGTATGTGGAAACACAGGTGGATGTTTGCAGAATCTGCAGAAAATAGAATAACCAAGAAATAAAGTCCAGATTCTTTGCTATCCATGTGTATGCATAAAGTCAACAGTTCTAAGAGAACTGGGTAAGAATAGCAATGATTTTAAAGGAGTGTCGGCAGCATAGCAATGAATGCCCCACTTCATGTTGGTTTCTGGATTGCAGTCATTACAGGCTTGTTAAATTCTGTATGTCTTTTCTCCAGAAGTCAAAAACAAGCAGATCAGAAGAGCAGTTACATTTTTAGAGCGGGAAAAAGAGGTGGGTTTTTTGAAACAAATGAAGTGATGCTGTAGGGTACTGCAAGGATAAAAGATTTTTCTTGCATATGTCATACAACCTTGGATGATAAACCTAACCGTATCATAGAATCATAGAATAATAGAATAACCAGGTTGGAAGAGACCCACCGGATCATCGAGTCCAACCATTCCTATCAAACACTAAACCATGCCCCTTAGCACCTCATCCACCTGTGCCTTAAACACCTCCAGGGAAGGTGAATCAACCGCCTCCCTGGGCAGCCTGTTCCAGCGCCCAATGACCCTTTCTGTGAAGAATTTTTTCCTCATGTCCAGCCTAAATCTCCCCTGGTGGATCTTGAGGCCATTCCCTCTCGTCCTGTCCCCTGTCACTTCAGAGAAGAGGCCATCAACCTCCTCTCTACAACCTCCTTTCAGGTAGTTGTAGAGAGCAATGAGGTCTCCCCTCAGCCTCCTCTTCTCCAGGCTAAACAGCCCCAGCTCTCTCAGCCGCTCCTCGTAAGACTCGTTCTCCAGCCCCTTCACCAGCTTCGTCGCTCTTCTCTGGACTCTCTCCAGAGCCTCAACATCCTTCTTGTGGTGAGGGGCCCAGAACTGAACACAGTATTCGAGGAGCGGTCTCACCAGTGCCAAGTACAGAGGGAGAATAACCTCCCTGGACCTGCTGGTCACGCCGTTTCTGATACAAGCCAAGATGCCATTGGCCTTCTTGGCCACCTGGGCACACTGCTGGCTCATATTCAGTCGGTTGTCAACCAACACCCCCAGGTCCTTCTCCTCCAGACAGTCAAGTCAACTGTAAGATTAAACTCTCTTCCTGCTAGCGTGCTAGTTAGTCAAATTTAAGGAAATGCTCAGCTTGTTTCAAATCTGGGAGGCAGCAACTTGTACATGAGGCAAAACAGATGCTATGTCATATTTTTTTGCCTCCTAGATGGGGCTAGTAGATGATGTGTTCTTCAATTTATGTTAATGTACTTTTTCATTATTTTCTAGTTACATTTATTACAGATCCTTCATTATTCAGGTAAGTTATTCATTAGTTTTTTTATAAAACTTGTAATCATAATAGTCTTCCTTTTTTTTTTTTCCAGAGAATTATTCTTCAGACCACTGAAATGTAAAAAGTCAAACTATGGCTATACTAACAACCCTCCTAGAAACTTCACTCCCATTGCAAGTTACTTAAGACACAGTTCCTTAAATTTCAAGGGAACTTGAATGTTGCTTTGTCCTGTGTCAATCACTATCCTGCCTTCATTCTCCACAGTCTGACTACCACCATCACCTTATCAGACATCTTGACAGTATAATTGAAAACGGGCATCAGTAAGGAGGGTAATGTGTCAGGGAAAGCTGAATTTCATCTGAGCCTTTCTTCACAACCTTCCTGTTAAAAGGTCATACTTGCACAATCAGATAGAAAAAGCATGCTCATCTGTTTCTAAAACCCTGGCAGATGTTTCCAAGTTCTTTTCTTGAAACCTAGAACTATTCCCTTGCCTAATATTACCTTCAGCAACATCGTTTCATTTTAGATCTGTAGTAACTTTATATTTTTAATTTATAACTTGTCTTCTAGTAACCAGATGGCATGCAATATTAACTTTAATTTTCAGTTTTTGATCAACAAATATGTATGTAGAAAACAATACTGAATGTAAGCATTCTTACAGATCATATAGTGTTTGACTTACTTGTCTATGTCCAGGCAGTTTGAAGTCATTTAAGTCTTCTCTTGTTTTGCAAAAACAAAAGACCCAAATCCAGGAAAGTTCTGTTGCTTTTTCTTCATTTTCATTTATAACTTCAACAATAACAATTTTCAGTGTTACAATGACTGAAAGCAACTTCTAATGTAATTTGTTTTTAATTTCAGAATTAGTCTGAAAAATATTTTTTTGCCTGTCTTTTTCTCCATAATGCTTTATTTCTTGAGCAGAGCTACGTTCTTCAGTTAATTTCAGAATTTCTATTTTCATTTCTGTTTTTTTAACTTCTATTCTCCTATTATATTAATTGTTACTATTTAGTTTGTTGCTATTTATTCTCTTTTCTGCACTTCTCCTCTGCTTAAATTTCTTTTCCAATATAAAATGTTCATATATACTCAAATTTATGATAACGTAATTGGTTTTGTTCGTCATGTCCAGAAATGGTCACCTAACACAATTAATATATACTATTCAGGTTTAAGCTATCTTTCATGATTTCATCTGCTTTCAGTGCTGTAACTAAAGAAAAGTTATTTAAAGAAATTGAAATATCATCAGCAAATCAACAACAATCTAACAATTTTCTCCAAATCCAGTGAAAGACACTGGAATAATTACTTACTCCATGTAGCCAAAAAACCCAAAGAAAATATATACTCTGGACATTCAGTTTATATCTTGATTGCCCTTTGACATCGAAAATCTTCTCTTCAGAGATTCCTGGGTGATATCCATGACACAAACTTCTGCAAAAACCCCCACATTCTATGTTTCACTTTTTAATTTTATTTCTAACTGAAATGTTATTAAAGAAAATCCAGTGAAAATTATTTCTTTTTATTTCTCAACATTTTTGTCTGTCTCCATTTAAATATGGATGCTGAAACTTACTTCCCCATAGAAAGGTTTCAGACAGAAGATGTAAATAAATAATGCATTTCAAAGAAATATTAAAATTTGGGATAAGAAAACCTAAACACAGATTTCTATTTTTTTAGACTCTTTGCTGTTAGGATGATGCCAAAACCTTAGCCTAGGAGTACACCTTTAGGTTCCTACTATCTATTCTCTTTCTCATTCTCTTTCTTTTCTCTTCTTCTTGTATCTTATTTATAGATATTCTCAGCAAAATTGAACTTTGCCTGGCTAATGCAGAATATTCCGCCTAGGTTTCCTTGGATCCTTTATCAACCAGCTAGCCAGTTATTATTATAATTATATGTGTTTTGTCATCTGTTTGTCTCCTACTCTGTGGTATATGGTATGCTACCTACCAGTTTCCTTCTAGATATTATTCTTCTATGATAAAAAAAATCCCAAATTGTGTTACTGTTTCAGTTTCCTCCCAGATTACACAACTTTCTTTTAGTAATGCTCTTCATTATGACTCTTCACTAGCATGAGAGAACTATGTTTTACTGCTACCATTGCTTTTCCAAGGCAGGAACCTTCTATACTTCATGGCATCTGTATACTGCACCTCTAATGTTTTTGCTAACCATTAGAGAGAAGTGGTGTCATCTGTGGAAAACAAACAAACAAACAAACAGAGCAGCAGCAGCAGCAAATATATGAGAAGGATATGTTAGTCATATGAAGATGGTATAAGTTATTTTCAGTGTTTCCTACATATTTTGAAAAAATAGATAATCAAAAGGAGGTCATCTATCACATAGCATGAAACAGCTATCAAAGGGTAATGAAGAAAGAATCATGTTGATAATGGGAAAATAGCAGCAGACAGCTAAGAATTATAATAAAAATTAGCAGCATAGATGCTGGCTTTTCTACCTCTCTGACAACTCATATAAATGTAATGCATTTTCCATCTAATTTTTAGGATCCAGATGCTTAGGTCTCTTTGGAGGATGAACAATTGCGTTTGGAATGGAGAGGGCTTAGCAGTACAGAAGTAAAAAGGTGGTGAGATAAGGGTTTAGTTTTGTGCTGGTGAGAAATAGTAACAGCCACTGGGAATGAAATTAATTTTCAAATCTCAATACAGAAAACATATAGAAGGCATCTGATATAAAGAAAAACCTTACTGATTTACTGAAATTCTGTCTAGTTATTGAATTAGGTAACAAATGTCCTAGAATACTTCCTATTTAAGACATCAAGATTTTTGTTTTTTAAGGAAAAAAATTAAAACCTACTGATTTCACAAAAAGAAAATAGAGAAAAGAAAAAGAAAAGAGAAAAAGTGCTGGATAATCACCATCTTGTTATGCTTAAATTATGCCCTGGTAAATCACAGAACAAAATATTGACAGACAAACAAATATGAGGTAGTTGACACACTCATAAATTTATTTGGTGACATCACAGACATACTCGCATGCATGTGAAGAGTGTAATTATGCCTTCTCTCTGCAAGAAGAATATGAGCTAAGGAAGCTTCTATCTGCATTGTCGGATTAAGTGTTGACATTTCAGTATCATAACAGACCCAGCTGTCCTCTGTCCTTGAAGAGTGAGAAAGCCTAGAAAATATAAAATGCTAAAATAAATAGGCAAGGACATCTCACTTCATATCACATTGGTCTCCAATTAACTGAGCCAGAAAGTGTAAAACCATTCCCCAACCAAGACAGGTGCCTCACTCTCAACTTAGCTGTCACAAGTGAAGAGAAGGAAGGCAAGAAACTGCAAATTAAGGAGAAATCAAAACATCTATGAACCTTCATTAAGTGAGGAACAGTAGGAGACTGTGGATAAAGTGTTGGAGCTAAGAGGCAGTAAAGAAACTAATTACTACATATCAGGTTTTTGTTGCTTAGAAGACATTTTTTGCTTGGTCATAATACTGGTGTTCTAAAGCACAGAAGTAATCTGATATAGTAGAGGAACCAAAGGACAGACTGATCTCTATGCTACAGAGATATCTACTCCCACATAAGAGAAGACATTATTCCATTTTTAAAGCAGACAAATACAAGCTATTTAAAAAGGAAACCTTACTGACAGATAGATTGGAGCTCTTATGGCTTTTTGGATATAGGAGGAGCTCTGGTGCTGGAATCAAAAAAAGCCTTCCTTGGTCAAAACATTTAAAAATTTATGCAGGGAATTCTTTTGTTTGAACACAGACTAAGTTTGAGCTGATAACTTTATCTTCCCACTCCTAACAACTCCTGTTTTTTGCAGGAAATTGGAGTGATAAAGATCTTTCCTCTAACTTTGTTCTTTCTGCGGTTTGGGTCAGAATGTTTTTATGATGGTGCTAAAATAACTGGGAATATTGTCCATCAATGAAAATAAAAGACATGTGGCCTGTAAAGCTAGCTCTGCCAAAGATTCTTTAATTTTCAGCCTCCTCATTGAGCTTTTAAACAGGACATCCAACATTGTATAGTAGTAGATATAGAAATGAGCAGCTCTTCTTAACAAGAAAGATATTTAGCATTTTGGGCATCTCTGTTATTTCTATTTTATTCCAGCAATTACAAGTAAGCAGAGATCCTGTAATCAGATTAAGTGTAACAGTCAATATGTTCCAACTTCATAATTCAAGTTTTTCTCCTATTGTCTTTCCTTGCTCATTATCAATAAGCAGTATCTTACCCTTTGAACTTCCCAACTGTATTGCTGCCTCATCACACTAAATATTATTTTCAGTGCCTCTGAAAGTGTGATAGGAGCAGCATTCTAACAACAACTATGTGGACATCAAGATCTGTAGACCTCAATCTTATAAGTAACTAGTGTTTTATAGAGTTCCTGTCACTCTAGATTTCTCTGTGAAATCAGAAAAGGCCCTCCTCCCTGTGGAGAAAAGACCAGGTGATAGGAATCAAAATTCCAGGATGGAACCAGTGAAGTAGAAACAACATACTAAAAAAGTTTCTTAAGCAAATTTTTCCTCAGTCCAACAGAATGCTGGAGAAGTTGAACCATAGAAAATGCAATGCAGTTGTATATAAGGGCAAAACCCCAAACCCTTAGTTCTTTCAAGCATTTGTGAAAGGTTTAAAAGGTATTGGAGTTTTTGTCTCACAATAATTCTTCTTCACTATTTCATATGTCTGTATTTCAGATTATTATCTTGAAATGATGAATCATAGTTTGGAATCCCCCACATCTTAATAATGCTTATGTTAAACTAGCCACTTAGGTGTCCATTTGTAACTCTATGTATTAAAAGGAATTCTAGATGACTACTCACATCCAGCTGTCTATGCCTAAAATAACTTCTAAAATTAGGTGAGTTGAATCCACCCCTTTTGACCCTGTTTTTCTCAGCATTCATGATGTCAAAAAAATGCTGATTTCAGGGTTACATATAGTAGTTGAAACACTTTTTTTTAAAGAAGTAAGTTTCAACCTCATTACCTGGAAAAAAACCCAATGACAAAAATAAAAAACCAAAATCCCAGGCATCTCACAATTATGTAAGGCCTGTGAGACAAAAATCAGAAAGAAAGAAGACATGTTTAAGAATAGGTCAGGAACAATCTACATATGTTGGTTGTTGCTTCAGGAGGCTTATCATTGCCCAGTGCACAGTGATTAACTATAAATATATTTACATATTGTAGACTAACCATAAGTAAATTTCTCCTCAGTTCACAAAGGTTTTCTTTAGTCTCATTTTCATTCTTTTTTTCCTCTTTTCCTTTTTTTTTTTTTCTGTTATCTCATTTACTGCCTTCTTGAATATCTGTACAGAGACTGAAAAGATAACTTTGAAGCTGCTTTCCACTTTGGAGACTATACCAGTGACGTGTATAAATTTTAAGTCTATTTTATAGGATTTGACCATTGACTTTTAGCATTTTTAAATTGTCTGTTGATTTAGTTAGTCTGTACTTAATTTACCATGGAAAATAATGAAAAACCTGAGCAAACAAAGATGCTGCTTATGTTCTATTTTTCCATTAAACAAATAGGAAAATGGGGGTCACAGAGTTCAGTTTTGTAAAAAAAAAAAAGATTTGCATTTCAGGAATTTTATGAAAGTCATTTGTCATGCGCTAAATAGAAAGAAATTATTAACCATGTAAGGGAAACATAAGAAAACAGATATTTACCCAGAAAGTTAATAATTTGTTTCTGAATCATTAAAACTTAGAAATAACTTTGTATGTTATTGGAGTCTCAATTAGATAGAGTAAAACTTTACTGATCTGAAAAGAAACCCACAAACAGACCGTCTTCAGTCTTTGGATGGCTGGGATAATAGAACTGCAAAAAAGAAAGTCTGGAATGAAGAAATAATGAAACATAACTTGATAGTACTTTGACTCTTCTCAGGATCTCCTCTATGCATCAACAAAATATCTAAAACTCACTGGAATTATGGAAGCATTAATTTGTATACTGTATTGGTCAGTAATTGTTATTCAAATAATAATTTTACTGTTTTCTAATATTATTTTTCATCCACAAATATATCAAGTCAATACAGTTCTTTGCAATGAAATGCATCAAAGTGGTTTTAAACCACTCTCACTCTACATAGTTCATATGTAAAACGAGAATATTCACACTGAATCATCTGGACATTTCTGTCTGAAGATACATAAATTTGTCCAGTGATTTCTTTTCCATCTGGAACATCTTCATATATAATGAATCATTGATAAGAAATATTTTCAGAGCAAAAGAAGCTTTAGAATAATGAGTTTTATTTTCCTAAGGGTTTGGTTTCTATCCCAATTGAGTAGATTTTCCAGAGGAACTTCATTTCTATTTTGATTGTACTATGCACTGTATTAATGAGACAACTGGCAGCTTGTCAGATCACACGGACACCAATACTAAGAATGTATTGATTTAATCTTAAAGAAACTACTAAGCACTATCTAAAATATCTTCAGATGGACAGATACTGCTGAAAGGCATTGTGCCTCACTGGATTTGAATATGCTGATTACTCAGAAGAATTCTGTCTCTATTGTGCTACAATATAGTGAAAATTAGGCCATTTTTTATTTCATACTGGTATCTAGTATCTAGATGCCAGTATAGATATTAAAAATAGACATTACCAAAATGCTTAATGTGGAGGTTTTTGCAGGCCAAAGGACACAGAGAAGTCAAGGCTGTCCTTGAAGGACCTTGTCTGAGAGAAGGAGAAATAAAGTAACAAGAAGAAACACCAAGATGGTGCATGAACGGTTAATCTTAGCCAATCACATGCCTGGCCTGGGCCTAGGAACAAGTAACAAAAAACAATCATTGCAAAGAAAACAGCTCACATTTTACTAGTTAACATATATAATGGAGCCATTAAGCCTAATAAAAGGTCTTCTATTCATTAGGCAGGAGTCCATGCCTCAATTCCCTCAGTTTAACTCATCTAAAAGCTCTGTTTTTAAACTCAAAGACATATAAACATTGCTGAAAAAAAAATAAAAAACCCCACCAAAGCCACTAACCCAGAACTGATCAAGTATAACAGTATTGGTTCCTCAAATACACTAAGTAATCATCACCAGGCATCAGCTTAGAGCTAATTATCATGCAGTTGATGTAAATAAGTATGCCTTTTCAAAATTGTACATAGAGCAATTAATTAGCAAGGAAGTAATTTCAGAGCTTTGTATGCTACAAGGGACAGTGACATTCTTTGCAAGTGGTGAAGCAGCATAGGATTTAAATCTTAATTCTTAATTTTCTTAATTTTAGAATTCTTAAATATTTTAAGATTTGAGGAAACTTCAATGGGTGACTAGCTTATTAAGCTAAATCATGAATAAGTTTCAGATGTAGAAATGGAAAATAGCATAAGTGGCATTGCATCTCTGGAAGCCTTGGCACAAAGAGTGCCAGAGAAATCCAGTGCCAAAGGAATACCCATCCAAGCAGAGCTCTTATTTTAACATTTATTGCTAATTAAAAATTGCATTATTATGGATAAAATAAATGGATGTTGTTTGTATGTCAACTTCATTTTACTGGACTGCATCCACTGTGGTCTATTTTCTATTCCTTACAAAGTAAGCCAGTTTGGTTTTGTTCGACAGTCACTTAGGTATGTTCCGGTTAAGAGGTTTATTTTTTTAATTGTCTCTGTTTTGGTTTGGAATTTTTTCCCTGAAATTTCTTGTTTCATATTATTTAATTCTTTTCTATTTAATGTTTTTGGGTGGGTTTTTTTTGCCTACGTTAGGCTTGAAGTCTTCACTTATTATTTTATCACTAAAAATATTTTAAAAATGAAAGAGGTAATCAGCAAAATAAAATCCTTAGCATCTTTCTAAGTTGTTCTTGAGGTCAGGAAAAGTCATCTTCATCTACACCATGGAGTGCTGAATACCTTACTTGGGCTCTGAGATATTTTTAAGAAGTCTATATGAAGTCTTCATCTAGGAAGGTTTCATCACTCCAAAGTGAAAATATTCTCTCTCTAGCAAGAACTGGTTGCCAGAAAAAAAAAGATTGCTAATAAAATTATCTCATTCATGGGCCAGCTTCATTAACTCTTGGACACTTTCAAAACAGCTTTTATTCAAAAATTACTTTATAAGAGCACTGAAATGAGTGTCAGTCATTAGCGGACTAATGACACAATGTCAAATACCTTAGCTCCTCTTATATCCTTATGTCTCTAGAACCCAGCTTAGCCTTGGACCCTGGTTCTGTGGTCATCCACATACTTTTGTATACTACTTTTCTCAAGTTTTAGTTTCCACAACAAAAACATTTGTAATTCTAGGAATAATTCCATCAGAAAGATTTCCCTTTGGTCAATATAGATGGAATCATACTAGTTTGACTGTTTCCACCTTAAGAAGTTGAGTACTGGAAAACTCCCAAGTAACCACAACCCAGGTTCTTGGGTGGGCAATAGACATTTCGTTGTATAATGCACAAGCAAGGTCTGACGGAGCTCTCATTATTTTAGACACCCTGAGCAGGAAAAAATATAAAACTGTAATAGCATCTGGGCATCACAGACATAGTGCCTTTATGTCTGTAACCAGTCTACTACAGAAACAGCAGAGTATTGTAGGCATAAAACTATTCTTTTTGGTCTGGAGCTGAAGAATCATTCTCTTAAAGCAGATAACTTTGTCCAAGCAGATGTAAGTGAACAACATTTATGTCCAAGCAGTACATGGCAGATTCTGTTAGAAAAGTTACATTTAAAGTATAACAAACACTGATCATCGATTAATCAAGAGCTAGGACTGAATGTAGAAACTGCATGATTCTGTCGATTCTTAATGTATCCTAGCAACAGACCCCAAGGTACTTGTTCAAAGGACCTTATGTGATAAATAGGATCCAGGTGTGCTTAGGAAAACTATGTACTAGCTACCCTACCCAAGTAGAACATACACCTGCAATAGCCAAAAGACCACCATAAATTTTGTAAAAGACAGAAGAATAAGTTTCGGGAGGCAAAAAAGTTATACCTGAGCGATCAAGTGGAGATAAGAGCAGATCCAGCCAAGAAAAATCGACGAGTTTGCCAAAAGGACAAAAGGTGAAAAGGACAACGCGAGGAAGACTACTTACTTCATCAGGACGACCACCAGAGGGGGCTACGCAGGCGCAGTAGAGACTGATGACGCAATATGGTAACCTACCTCAATAGGCGATGAAGTAACCTACCTATGCATATGTATTAGAGAATGTTGTAACCTGTTGAATATGCATTAGATTGCGAAAATTTTAGAGAATAAAAAGCGGACGCGATGTGACGGTCTTTGGAACCAGATCTGGGTGCATACCTCTGGTTCCCGGGGCCTCGAAATAAAGCACCACATATAACCTCCTAGCGTGGTTATGTGTTTGTCACTCTGCTAACAATTCCAGTTGTCCAAATCTAAAGAGTGTTTTCTATGTGTCTCTGTACATATTTTAAAAGTTTCTTCTATATCAAGTTTTACTTTTTTATGTATAATTTTTAAGCAGTTATTTATATCTTCTATAATCTCAAAATGTCTTTTAACACTGTTATATGTCCTGTGAGTTCAGTTCATGCTACATATTGTCGCATATTTGTATAAAAGTGTATTTCATATGTAAGAAATAATAGATTTATAAATATAATAAAATTATATTTTACTTATTGTCACTGGATGATGCCAGAGCTCTATTATGTATGCTTTTACTGCTCCCTTTGAGTTAGTATGGATTTTCTACTCAATAGCCTGTTATCTAGTTGCCAGTAAATTATAAAGTCCTAATGGCTTAAGTGACACTTCTAAAATAATTATGCTTCATGATCTTCATACCTATATAACATTCCTTAATTCTGCATACACTCTAGCAGCAGATAGAAGATCATCAATGAATTTCCATGGGTCAATGTGTGTCAGGCTGGTTTTATGTTTCAAGCTTTTTTTCCACTTTCAAACTCTAACTTTGATACCTATCATACTTTCCTATTTGCATATAGCATCGAATTTCCATCTAGTTTTCAAAAGATTAAAACAATGCCCAGTACTTTTTACTACTTACCAGTTAAATGACTCAACTTGATTTAATAACCTTTGGCTTTGTCTTTAAAATTCACCAATAAACCTTACTGTTTACTGTAAATTCTGCTGCTGGAATTGTAAGTTCAAATTGTTACCTCTGTGGAATGCAATTCAATAACATGCCCTAGAAAGGTCTGCTGTAATTTCCTCTACTGAGACCCCCTCTCAGAACTAATTATTATCTCCAGACTTGCTGCTGGCTCTCTTTTAATGACTCACTCTTTACAAAGATCAGAGGCTTATCACGTCTTTTAAAGTCATGAGGTTTTAACCCAAATTAACAATTACAAATTTTGTATTATACTCTCAAAGTTCCTGCACAGAAGTCAATAGGCTGGGCATAACTCTAACAGAGATATAAACACAATGCCATTTTACTGTCTTCTCTAGTATAAAATCTGTGCAATAAAATGAAGGATATGCCAAAAAATACGTCTTAGGAGATGGACACTGAATATACTGGAAAAGTTTGCCTTAGGTGTTTGTTTTTTTATGGAAAGCTTTAACCTATTACATTGTGTTAATTATTACATACATAAGGTCACACTTATTTTCTTTCTCATTGACCTCAATTATGTGTTCTGAGTAGCAAAAATCTTGAAGTGAAACATATCTTTCCTCACATGGACCTCACCTGCCTCCTGTGGAAACCAAGTAGTATATGAAAAAGGTTTTCCTGTGTCACCATTCTCTTTGCAGGGGGATGGGGAAAGCTAAAAACAAATATAATTTCTGTCCACAAAATTTACAGGTATTTTCTCTGATCTCTGTCACCAAAAGTTATCTCTCTCACCAAAACTAATCTCTGCACATCTGATAAAGCAAAAGATCCTTCCTTCTGCAACAGTTTACCTCAGACTGAGGCTGTTCATAAATGAATGGCACTGGTTAGAAAGGTAAAAAAACATATACTGTTTGCGAAAAACAAATTTCAAGAAATTATTTTTCGTTCAAAGAAATTTTAGTCGTGAGTCTAGCAACTTGCAATTTTAAAATTAATATTTAAGGAAAACTGGGTCTGTATAGCAAAATATAGACTGTCAGATTTTCAGAATAAATGCCTTCACTCACTTTTCCCTTTGTATATCATATTACGGATGTTCCAAACAAAGGGATTTCAATTCTTCTAGTTATTCTGTCCAGATAATCTGTGACAATATCACTCTGCTATGATGAAAATAATCTTACATTTGGATCAGTGATATCCATTACTGAATGCACTGGATATTATCACAAAAAAAAAAGGAAGTAATTGCATGTTTTCTAGAAAGTACCATGACAACGTATGATACTGGTAGTTTTCTCATTGTGAGTCTCAAGAGTCAGGCTAGATAACTAATTAAGGTTAATTCTATATTAAGATACAATAGATTCCCCCTTGGAGTTGCTTATCTCTTAGCTTTGATGTACTAAAGCATGCAATATGAATCATAGCCACAATATAGGCTTATCTGTGTGAAATTACTAGTCCCCCTTGAGTGGACTAGCTCCAATGTGTGCTATAAAAATACTTACAGTCCCCAGGTTATACTGCATCTGTTCCTGCTGTTCTTATTTGTATATTTTAATTCTAATATAGAGAATAGTAAAAAGCATATTAATCTTTAAACATGTTTCTGCTTTTCTTTAATAACTTTTTTGCCAGCTTCCAAGCATTCTACTTGTTTCTTATCGCCATAAAGATAAGTTAAATAAGGTAAGTTCTATGACAAGGTGACCTGCTTATTGGATGAGGGAAATGCTATAGATGTAGTCTTCTTGGACTTCAGTAAAGCTTTTGATATAGTTTCTGACAGCATTCTTCCTAGGAAACTGTCAGCCTCTGGACTGGAGAGGTGAACGGTCTCCTGGGTGGAAAACTGGTTAGATGGCTGGGCCCAAAGTGTTGTGGTAAATGGAGTTAACTCCAGCTGGAGGCATGTCATAGGTGGTGAACCCCAGGGCTCAGTGCTGGGTCCAGCCCTGTTCAATGTCTTCATCAATGACCTGGATGAAGGCATTGAGCGCATCCTTAGCAAGTGTGCGGATGACACTAAGCTGGGTGGAAGTATTGATCTGCTGGAGGGCAGGGAGGCTCTGCAAAGGGATCTGAACAGGCTGGACCGCTGGGCTGAGACCAGTGGTGTGAGGCTGAACAAGGCCAAATGCCGGGTCCTGCACTTGGGGCACAACAACCCTATGCAGTGCTACAGACTAGGAGAAGTCTGTCTAGAAAGCTGCCTGGAGGAGAAGGACCTGGGGGTGTTGATTGACAGCTGACTGAATATGAGCCAGCAGTGTGCCCAGGTGGCCAAGAAGGCCAATGGCATCTTGGCTTGTACCAGAAATTATATGATCAGCAGGTCCAGGGAGGTTATTCTGCCCCTATACTCAGCACTGGTGAGACCACTCCTCAAATACTGTGTTCAGTTCTGGGCCCTTAGGAGGAGTGGCTGAGGGAACTGTTTAGCCTTGAGAAGAAGAGGCTGAAGGGAGACCTTATTGCTCTCTACAACTACCTGAAAGGAGGTTGTACAGAGGAGGAAGCTGACCTTAATTACAGTCCTTCTCATTTTCATTTAAAGCCTCATGATCCAAAGCTCAAAAATGAAAATCTGAAAGCTAAAGTTAGCAACAATTGTGTAAAATAATAAAGCAGGTGAACTTCTTCTTTTGTGTCTTTTATTTTTCACACTTTCAGTGAATATACTGACTCTATAATTACTGACTCCCTGAAAACTTAAAAAAACCATACCTAGCTTACCCTATGAATAGCTAATCAGATTCTAATGTGATCAATCAAAACCTCAAATCTGCAGATGTCCTTCTTTATTTCTACAGTACACACTATCAGGTTTTCATTTTGTGTCATTACATATACAGGAAATGAACAGGAATTTAAGAGGAAATTACTTTCCCTGTCTGTCCCCATTGGTATTGTATAAGTCAGCTTTTTCTTAAAAGCAGTTTGCATATAACAATAACCTTAAAGTTAACTTAAATTTTGCTGTTACATAAAAGAAGTAAGATTACATTTACCTTAAGTCTTGTTTCAAACAATAACATGCATATTATGAATGACACATGAAAAGAATCTTGTACATCAGATCTGCCATTGTAGAAATTATGTCACACGCTTGATACAAAGCTGCAAGAAAATCAGATCAGGACATCCTCAGAAAACTTTAAAATTCTCAATGACTCAAATTTGAATTTGGAGATTTATTCTAAGTAAATTGTTTTAGCAGCTGAACATGTATATTTGTGTTACTCTATTTTCACAAGTCCTTTTCCGCAGGCAGAGGAGCGCATTACTGCTACCATTTTAACTTCAGCTCTTCATGACCATTCATTTCCTCCTGACTAATATTATCAGTCCTCTTACCTCTGCTGGCTTCAAGATCAATATGAACCCATTTTGGTTGATACAAATTGAGCTATGGCCATTTAATGTAGCAAGTCCCTGCCAAGACAGTAGTTCTAAGAATTTAACTTTGTTGATTGACCCTAGCGTAATAACCACCTCAGCCAACTGTAGGACAACATGTGCACAGAACCTTAATTGGCAGAGAGAGAAAACTTTACAGTAGATAATTCACATGATATGTTGACCTTTTTGTTTGGAAGACAGAACCATAAAATCAGGTAGATAGATTTCATATGTAGGGCAGGTCATAGAGATTAATTCAGCAATTCCTACATCAGGACAATGAGATAGTTGCAACTATGAGATTTATCAGAGTTCCTGTTGCTGCTGGGAGCAAAGGATTATTTTTCATAGAATAACCAGGTTAGAAGAGACCCACTGAATCATCGAGTCCAACCATTCCTATCAAACACTAAACCATGCACTTAGCACCTCGACCACCCATGCCTTAAACACCTGCAGAGAAGGTGAATCAACCACCTCCCTGGGCAGCCTGTTCCAGTGCCCAATGACGCTTTCTGTGAAGAATTTTTTCCTAATGTCCAGCCTAAATCTCCCCTGGTGGAGCTTGAGGCCATTCCCTCTTGTCCTGTCCCCCTGTTTTGAAACATTATGTACATAGATCACAAAATACTTGTGTTTAAGTAATATCTGTATTTTAATTAAAACTCAGATGTTATATGTGTGACATAATCTGTCACATATGATGTTGTTTCCCCATCCTTGATCAAGTAGCTAGTCCTATTTATCAGAGTCTGTATTTTCAGACTTATAATTTCATAATTTCATCATATTCTTAGGTGTAAGGATGCACGATTTTTCAGGAATGCTAAGTCAGACTTCTCAGTTCTCCACAAGATGAACTTCTGCTTGATAAGTCTCTTGCTGTTTAATAGCTATAAAATTGAGCTGAAACACAGATATTTCCTTGAGAGTGCATGAAACAACAACTTTCTGGGTATCAGCAGTTGCCATGATAGCCTAGGGAGACTAGCCAATAGGGTCTTGAGAGCTATCCATCTGCTCTCTGAAAGTGAGAAGTGCCGGCATTGCAGACATCTAAAGTTAGGCAAGATGACTCTCTCTTTTATATCTCAACTACGATCCTTTGCTACCTTTATATAATCAGAGAAATTCTATTCCTGATTTACTATGTCATTGATAAAACAGTGTCAGCAGAAGGCCTTCCTAAGGATTTATTTATTATGAAAGTGTATTTCTGTGCTTATGGAGAATTAATTTCTTTCCTTTTGGCACTTCCAGAAACTGTTTCACTAGAACTGGCAAAAAGCACAGTATAATCAGAGTAAAGCGTGGAAAAGGCAGGAGAGGTCAATTACATAATTACTACACAGAAACTGTAGAATATCACAGACCACGCAGGTTCTCTTCATTTTCTGAGGAATCACTTTCTACAATTCTCCCAGCTATATTGACTAAATCTCCACTGATCACAATGCTAGCTGAGACAGGCAACTCATGCATAAATCACATTCCAGGTACCTCACCACATGAAAAATGAAATCAATCCGTACCATACATTCTCAAAGCTCTACAGTCGTACTTGTATAACTGGTTCTTTCCCCTTTCTTCTGCAACTAAATACACAGATGATCCACTTGTCATGCTTTCCTATGCTTTCTCTTCTCTTCTTTAATACCTGTTCATCTTCAGCACTTCTACCTGTGCTACTTATAGATGGCCAACCTAACCTGTTAGTTGGAAAGCTCCTATGAATGTCAACAACTTCCTGCAGAAAGAAGGGATAACTCCTAGAGCTCTGTGAAGTGCAGTTCAGAATACACTCAAGGATGAAGATTATGGAGACTATCTGGACAACAGGGTTTAAGCTATCTCATTGTAAAGAATTCAACTGGAATTCTTTTTAATTTGCCCAGCTTGTGATCAATGCCTATTGTTCTTTCCTTGCAAATCTCTGAGTAATGATTTGTTCCATTTTTCTCTATACCTTCCTTTTTGGTAATGGAAAACAGCCACTAAGTCCTTTTCCTTAAGTTTCTTCTTATCCAGGGTACACAAACCTTCAGCCCCTCCTCATGTTATTTTTTTGCCAGTCCTCTACATGTCTTCACAGTCTTTTACTGGATTTTATCTGGATAGTTGACATGCCTTTACTACAAGAAGCAAAAACTTGACACAGTATTACAGATATGCCCTCATGAATGCCACATGGAGGGAATTGGTTATTGCCTCTCATCTAGAGCTATACTTTAGCTACTTCAGCCCAGTAATTGGTGTGCTTTCTCTTGCTTAAGGGTCTCTGCTAACGAATGTTCAAATCTCCCAGTAGTTCTCTGTAAGGCTGTGAAACAGTCACTCAGTTCCCAGTCTATACTAATATATAGGGCTCTTTATTCCAGGTGCAGAGCTTTTCACCTGTCTCTGGTAAAATTCCTCAATTTCCCACAGTTTATTCCTTCAGCTTTTTGGAATTCCTCTGAATGTAGAATACTCCTTCCTGCTAATAACCACTCTCCATTAAACTATTGTCCCTGATAGTCTCTTCCTGTTACCAGTGAAGATTTCAAGTCATAACCTGTGGAATGTGAAGTGTGACTAGGTATTTGTTAGATTTGAAAGTGTTGCCCTCTAACCTTTTAAGCCCAGTGGATAAATATTTTTTTTGCCATCACAGAAACATGGTGGGATGACTCTCATGACTAGAGTGTTGCAATGGATGGCTATCAGCTCTTCAGAAGGGACAAGTAAGTAAGGAGAGGCAGTGGGGTGATTCTGAAGGTTAGGGAGTGTTTTGATCGCATAGAGTTCAATGATTGTGATTATAAAGTTGAGTGCTTGTGGGCAAGGATGAGGGGGAACGCCAACAACATAGATATCCTGCTGGGAGTCTGTTATAGGCCACCCAACCAGGATGAGGAGATAGATGAGGCATCCTACAAGCAGCTGGCAGAAGTCTCACAGTTCTAGCCTTCATTCTCTAATGGGACTTCAACTTATCAGCTGTTTGCTGGAAATACAAGGTAGCAGAGGGAAAACAGTCTAGGAGGTTTCTGGAAGGTAACTTCCTGACATAGCTGGTAAGTGAGCCTACCAGGGGAAGCGCCTCACTTGATCTGGTGTTTACAAAACAGAGAAGAACTGGTGGGAGATGTGTTGGCTGGAGGTTGTCTTGGGCTTAGGGACCATGACATGAGAGAATTCTCTATTTTTGGTGAAATAAGGGTGAGGGGGGTGGGTAGGGGAGGGACGGCAGCAAAACCACTGCCATTGACTTCAGGAGGGCAGACTTTGGCTTGTTCAGGTCGCTGGTTAAGAGAGTCACTAGGGAAACAGTCCTGAAGAGTAACCGGGTCCATTAGGATGGACATTCTTCAAGAAGGAAGACTTAAAGGTACAGGAGCAGGCTGCCCCCACGTGCCGTATGCTGAAATGGCACAGAAGATGTCTGACAGGGAGCTTTTCTTGAGACTCAGGTTAAAAAGGAGAATTTACCACTTTTGGAAGAAGAGACAGGAAATTCAAGAAAATTACAGGGACCTTGTTAGGTCATATAGAAAACTAGAAAGCAAAAACCCAGCTAAGACTCAATCTGCCCACTGTTGTAAGATAAAACAAAAAATAGTTTTACAAATTCATTGACAACAGAAAGAGAACCAAGGAGAATCTCCATCTTTTATAGGATGCCAGTGGGGCATTGCCACCAGGGATAAGGAAAAGACTGAGGTATGTAATACCTTCTTTGTCTCAGACTTTAATAGTCAGATCAGTTATCCCCAGTTTATTCAGCCCTCTGAGCTGGAAGATAGGTACAAAGAGCAGAATAAATGCCCCATAATACAGAAGGAAGATGTTAACGATCTGCTATGCCATGTGGACACTCACTGGTTTATAGAGTCACATGAAATTCACCCAAGAGTACTGAGGAAGGTGGTGGATGGGTTTGTTGAGACACACTCTGTTATTTATTAGCAATCTTGGTTAACAGGGGAGGTCCCAGATGACTTCAGGCTTGCCAATATGATGCTCATCTACAAGAAGGGCCAGAAGGAAGATATGGGAAACTACGTGCCTGACATCTGACCTTGGTACTGGGGAAGATTACAGAGCAGTGAGCTCAACAGGTATGTGCAGAACAACCAGGGAATTGGGCTTAGCCAGCATGAGTTTGTGAAAGGCAGATCCTCCTTGACCAATCTGATCTTCTATGACCAGGTGATCTGCCTAATGGATGAGGGAAAGGCTGTGGATGTTACCTACCTAGACTTCAGTAAAGCCTTTGACACTGTCTCTCACAGCATAATCTTGGGGAAGGCGATGGCTCATGGCTTAGACAGGTGTACTCTTTGCTGGGTAAAAAACTAATTGGACGGCCAACCCCAAAGAGTTGTGGTGAACGGAGTTCAATCCAGTCGCTGGCCACTCACAAGCAGCATCACCAAGGCCCCTCATTTCCTATCTAGTTCACAGAGAGGCTAAGAAAACACTGAAAAAGCCCAAAGCATGCTGTAACTCCTTCTTAGTCCTAGGTAGTTTCACCTGTTTTAGGGCCATAAAGGTATTTTAGGGAATGCACGCTGCTTACCCCTTCAACCCGATACCTAAAAATTTTACTTCTGAAGATGAGGTTTGTATTATTTCTTCTGGGATCTGTAGTTCAGCTGCCATCCAGGGTGGATTCAAATGGGGCTCACCAGCGGTTTCTGTTGCATTTCTGTCATTGGTAAAAGATCTCCTTACTTTGAAAAGCACCCTTGAGAGGTGTCCTAGCACAAAGGGAGATCATGTTGTACAGCCACACTGCTTAACAGAGATAGCTCAGAAAATGCTCACTTAGGCAGTCATATTTATGAGATGAAAGTGGTTGAATAGTAATCAAATTGAATATGAAGCTCCTTATCATTGTTCACTGTGTGGCCCAGCTGCAGACAGACCTTTGCCTCCTCTGGAGCCTGAACCAAACTGCTGCTGGCTTGGTAAATCTGGGGCAGAGGCAGGGGGAAGTGCATCCATCACATTCTCCCAGTGGTACTTTTCGTTCATAAACAGATTTTCAGATTTTAAGGTGCATCTCTATGCAAAAAGACCTTTCATAGAAAAGGACAGAAAGTCTCTGGAGCAAGGTAATTCAGCCTTATACTTTATCAGGCTGTATGAAAAATCAAATCAGACCAAACCCAAAACCTTCTGATCTTCTAGAGGAAATTGCTTTTTGTTTAGTGCAGTTTTGGGTTATCAGTCATCCTGTGACTGCAGTTCCCTGAATAGTCAAGAACTACATACAACTGATACACAAGTGTGGAAGACATTGGCTGCTTAAGTAAGGAAAAGGTTACTGTTCCTTCCTAAAAGTTTATCCTGACTTTGATACACAAGTAAAAGCAGAAAGTAATGAAGATCATTTCTCTTTCCATTGCCCACAGAAAAGATGCATTGGAATTTCCTTCATTCACACTGATGAGTTTCAGAACCTATTTGGTTCACAAATAGCTCTCAGAAATTAAAGGAGCTTGTGTAGGCATAGAAGAGAGGAGAACAGTAATGTACATGCCAATAAAACACCACTGTGGTCTGCATAATTAAGATAAAAGTTGTAGCCTTTTTAGTACATGGATTATGGTTTGAACAAACAGAAGAACTTTTCTGAATTTTAAAAATAAAGGCTATTGGGAATGCATTGGAGAGAATCGTACAATTTATAAATGTAATGCTCCTTCTTTGAATACAATACTTTCATTTGTTCACAGTGTGATGTTAGGTCCCATTTTCAGTGACAGGTGGCTCTGCCTGCCCAGTGGTAGGTGTACAACTTAAGAGCACACACTTTATTTCCATTAGTGATGAGTGTATCAGCTGCATTTCTGAAAATAGGTCTAACTGTGTTTCAAGCAATGAACTAATTACAGGCTTCCAAATGTGTGACAGAGCTCTGTATAACAGCAAAAAGCCTTGAGTCAATCTTGATGCTGAAGAGGTGAGTTGCACAATGCATACTCAACATATGCACGAAGAAAATACACAACATAAAGTAAAACTGAAGCGAATACTGTAAGGTTTGTGTTCTGGGGGAAAATAGGAGCTTCCTTCAAAAACAATTAAGAAAACCTCTCACCTAGCTCACTAGACATTGTGGATCACTAATATTCCTTGAGACTTACACGTATATTCTACACAAGCTTTTATTTTCTCCTTAACCAAGTAACACAAAATAAAACAGTAATTATGAACATGAGACTGTTTTAAAAACCAGGTCAACATTTCTCATGAAAATGATGACTAGTCCATTGTGCTCATGTTCATGACTGTTCAGTAACAAACTAAAGTTGATTTTGTGTATGGCGCCATGAGAGGTAAGAACCTTTAAATTTCATTTTGTCTGTCAGCCTTGTAAGTAGTTTACAAGAAGTTTACACTTTTAATATTAGAAGTCATCCAGTTACCACACTGGCTGAGGCTGGACTTGTTAAAAAAGCACAGATTCATCCATTGACATTGTTCTTCATACTTTTACAATATTTTATGTTCCTACCATTCTTAAATAAAGAAATTGAAATATAAATGTCTTTGCAACCATTATGGTTTGGGGATATCGATTGACCCACACAAAGTTTGAAATATATTGTCTTGTGACAGCTTATCAAACTACAGTGCTTTTTTCTGTGGCCACCACTTTATGTTCCATCAGTCACAGCTTTCATTTTGAACAAATAAATAAAAAAATCTCAGACACATTCCTCTGGTGAAAAAAAAATCCATGGAAAAGCCAAGCTGGTGAAACTAGTGTCAGTGTAAGTATTTAGAAGCTCTGCAGTAGAAGATGTGAAATACATTAACAGTCATACATATACACTGAGAAAATAAATACATTATAAGAGAGGTTTTAAGGTTGTAAGTAAGGATTTTTAGCCTAATAATTAAGATCATGATGGTTTTATTCTTATTGGTTGTCTAATTATTTGGCTTCCATTGGAGATTTTACTGTTGGAATGGTCTCTTCTTAGCCAAGTGAGATAAATATGTTGGTATTACAGATGCAAAGGCCATGAAACATTGAGCAAACTGCTCCAGAGCAGAGTGGTTAATTTTTCCTTATTAATAAGCTGGCAGTGAAAATGAGCAGAGACACAATGTATTTAAGTTAACAGCTTAAGAATGTCAACAGCAATGGTAGATATAGGAATTCTGAGAAAAATTTAAAAGAGGGAATACAATAATTTTACTTATTTGGTACAACTCTGTGATAACTGGCAATGGAAAAATAATTTTAGCTAATAAAAGATGTGTTATTCAATCAGTTTTATGCTCTCTTGTATGGGAAAAATTGTTCCAAAACAGAAGCCAGGCCAGAAGAGGATATCCAGTATGAGAAGTGTTCTGGAGCACAATGCACTGAGAGAAACTGAGAACTGGATTGTTCAAGTTTAAGAAGAGATGGTTAAGGGAGAGCTTTAATTGCTGCCTTCAGCAATCTGCTGAGATATTAAAAAGAAGATAAACTCTTCCTAGAGGTGAAAAGAAAAAGGAAAAGAGGCACCTCATACAACTTACAGAAGGGAAATTTTCATTAGATACAGAGAAAAAAATGACAAGCAGTTTAGGCTTGCCCAGAGAGGTTGTGGAATCTCCATCCATGGAGCTATTCAGATCTCAACTGCACAAAGGCTGCAGCAACCTGATCTAACTAGAGTCATATCTGAGTTCCAAACTGGCCTTAATTTGCACAGGGATTTGAACCACGTTAAAGGAGGACCAAAGAGAATGTCATCCTCTATTGGATGTGAGGGGAAGCATAGTGACCATGGAAGAAGAAAAGGCTGAGGTATTTAATGCCTTCTTCGCCTCAGTCTTTAGTAAGAAATACAGCAGTACTCTGGGCACACAGCCCTCTGAGTGGGAAAACAGGGATGGGAAGCATGATGAAGCTCCTGTAATCCATAAGGAGATGGTTAGTGACATGTTACATAACCTAGATATGCACAAATCTATGAGGCCAAATGGGACCCGGCCAAGGGTCCCAAGAGAGCTGGTGGAAGCACTCACCAAGCCACCTTCCATCATTTATCAGCAGTCCTGGTTAAACAGGGAGGTCCCAGTTCACTGGAGGTTTGCAAGTGTGATGCTTGTCCAGAAGAAGGAGGACTACGTAACTACTGACTTGTCAGTCTGATCTTGATGCCAGGGAAGGTTATGGAGCAAATGGGCTTCAGTAAATGTTACTAGCTCTGATTCCATGAAAAAAAGGAACAAAATATCAAGAGCAAACAATCAAAGCAGTAACTGAAAATTTTGGTAAGAAACCAAAAACAGAACTACAATGTTGTATTCTATTTAACTGGAGACAGGCAAAGATATATCTGAGTAACCTGAAAAAAAGGATAAGCATTAACTCCAAGTCACTATAAAGTAAGTTCACTGCAAGTTCTGACAATGGTATTTACAGGAAATTTAATAGTTAAAAAATGCAGGTCAAATATTCTAGGTCAAATAGAAAATACTTGTAAAAAGTAATCTATGAAAAGTAGTAATTAATAAGCAATTTCCCTGTCTTTAATTTGTTTTGCCATCTTAGTTTCTCTTTGTATCCTGCTGAGGGAGGAGTGAGTGAGTAGCTGGGTGGATACAGAAAAGCAGCCGCTGTGTTCATCAGCTGAAAGCGTAGACTCCCCTGCTCCAAACTACTTTTAGCTAAAACTAGCAGTCCCAGTGGTAAACAAAAGAAGTTGGAATGATTCCTTGAAGTGCAGCTGACTGATATCTGGTGGGATGATTGGTGTGGCAGGAATGTTAACATGTATGAGGAAAAAGAGGAGGCTTACCTCTGTAAAAATGGCATCATCTGTTTCCAGTAACAACTTCTGAGTATAAAACAGAAGATGGATTATTAGTAACTCTTTAGAGATAGAAACCTCATACAAGCTTAGAGCTGCAGTTACATAGGGTATTTAGGAATTCCTGCCTATATAGATGACAAAGAAAACTTGTGGTATCTTTCATGACTGAATGGTTGTTAAAAACTGAAAGATCCTTCTTCCTGTTGTTTGTCATGCTCAAAATATTAATGGCAACTTATTAACTCACAGCTAGCTATATTCAACATGAAGAGGGAATTTGATATTTGATCTTTTAAATTAATCAAAGAAGAAAAAAATAATGATAGCTCAAGTCTGAGTAATCATTATTCTTGTACATTTTCTGCATGTAAAAATAGTGCAAGTCAGGCTAAAATAGGTTGGGAAATTATGCTGCAAGTTTGAAAGACGAATGTATGAGAAATGACATTGTTTGAATTGGGAAAGTGTTTTTCATTAAGAAGTTAGAACAATGCAAAATCAACATGACATATTATAAATTAACTAGAAACTATCAAACTGATATGCTTCAGTGAACTCATCAAACGGTGAATTGACTATAACTTTTTTGCTTAACATTTTAATAATGAACTAGAGTTATAATACCCATGATTGATGAATTTTGCAATAAGTCAAGGATTAGGATACTGCTAAATAAAAAGGAAGGCAAAACACTCATAACAAGAAGCACTTTCAAGTGGTTTAAAGTCTTAGGTTCTTGCTATGGGATTAAAGGAAAAAATATATATAAATAGAACCAAGAATTTATTGTTAGCTAAATAAAAATTAGCAGTGTAATCAATGACTGTAAAAAAGTGTAGTGATACTTATTAGTTCAGTTGCAATGCAGCCCAAAATAATAAAGTCTTTTTAACAACACAAAGTTGTTACACAAGAAAATTTGTTAATATCTACTCCTTTTCTTTGTTATTGTACTGTTTTTTCCAATGTCTCTGTGGGTCCTATTGTCAGCAGTTGCAGCTTCATCATGAAAAATTGCATGCATGAGAAAGTGTAGTTTATGAAAGTCATTGGTGTCCCAAATCGAAGCCTGGAAGGAGTGTGATGCCCTTGCACATCTCATGAACAGCATTGACAGAACTAAAGCTCAGTCAAGGAAGGCAACAGGCAATTGGCCTGAAGCAGATGCTGAAACCAGCTCAGCCCAGCTCCAGCTTAAGGTGAGCCCAGACCAGCTCTGAGGCCTCAGCTGTCAGTTCAGGACAGAGCCCAAAGTCTTTAACTAAGAGTGGCAAATATATTTGAATAGAATGCAAATTAATTAAACTATAATTGGTCTATGAAGAACACTTTCATCAGAAACTTGATTCTGAAAGCACCTTAGAGACCATCTGGTGAGTAGAAGATTAATGTAGTATTGTCAACCAAAATATCAAATACTTTTTTAAATCTGGCACAAAAATTTAAGAATTTTTTAAGTTCTGATAACAATTTATTCACAGAGATTTTATTTTTTTAAAAAAAACATAAATAATTTAGAAGTTCCTTCTTAAATAGCCATTAGTTTGAGGAAGTCTTATAGACAATATTATTCAGGCTGGTGGATCTAGTAACTGCTTCTGTCAATTTGATGTAATTTTATCATCTTAATAAAAAAAAGCAGAAGAACATCTAACTTTTTATTCCTGATCAAACTCCACAAGATGGATGTCAGGCAAAATTTTGAAAGCTAAGTCTTAAAGACTTCAATCTGCCTAATTATTTTGATATATTTACAGTGTTAAGAACACTAATCTTTCTCTCCCATACTGTTTTCCTTATGGAATCAGTGAATCAGTTGGAGGAACAGAAGGAATTGGGAAGAAGGAAAAGTGGCTTCTCTCCAGGGTAATATATAGTACCATTTAAAAATAATATGGGATGGATAAACATCTGATAGGTTCAAAAAAAACCAATAGTGTCTTTAATCTAAAAAGCAATGGTATAGAAGAAGTTTTCAGTCAAAAACTAGTAAAATCTTGCTAATCTTACATAAGAGTCAAAGGGCAGAGGCAAGAGAGGGCTGAGAGCTCCTAAGTCCCACTTGGTTTTTTATTATATTTTCTCTCAGTGCTCTCTTATGACAGTACAGAGTTCAATCTTAGGGAGTGTTACTCTTAACCAGGCATGACCCAAGAGTCTGGATACATATAAAAATACATCTTCTGTGCTAATTCTTTGTGAATGGAAGTTCTTTGAGTAGAAGATCAAGAAAAGTTCCACTTTTTTTTCCCTTAGTTATTTTAATTCTGTGCCTGGATCTCCTGGTATTTCTTTAGGTAAGAAAAATGCAGGAAAATTAGACATATTTCTGTTTTAGATAAAGTGTATCAACTACTACATATTAAAATGTTAATTAGGACTTTAAAAATTTGATCTTAAGTTTATATTTGTTTGCATTTGTTTCCCTTATCACCAAAGATGAGCTACATTCCTGCCCAGTAAAAACTATATTCAATAAAAGAACAATATTTCTTGATGGATAAAGTTTAATTATTCATCTCAAAGTCTGAAATATGTACATGTGTATTAGAAAGTGAAAACTGTACTGATAATATAAGGTAACCATGTAAATGTGCATATTGGGAGAAGATGATACAGAAAGGCACATTAAACAAGACAAATTCTTGCTATCCCACTGTGGTACTTAAATTGATACAACTGTTCTTAAATGTAACTCATGACACAAAGAGAATTTTCTACTGACTACTGCCTTTCGTTCCAGATCATTATAGACACCAGAGATTTATCTGCCCATAAAGTCTTGATTCTTGAGCAAAGTAATTAAAATATAAGTGCTCCAGAGTTTATGTCTCTTGTTTAATGCTTTTTTTGACCTTCATAGTTAAAATTTCTTTCATTTCTATGTAGTCTTTTTCAGATTCTGTGAAATTTCAAAACTATTTTTGAAGGGATTTGTCCAGAAATAGTTAGTGCGATCAAACAGCCTATTTCTAATGTGCAAAATTTTCAGATCTGTTATTGACACAACTCAGATATGTGAAGCTGTAAAATTTCTCATCTGTAGAGTTGTGTAGCTCATAGACATTAGTGTGAAATGCAAGTAACTTTAATCAAAATACTTGGCAAATAAGTAAATTTTTTGTACATAAAGGTTTGATTGTATCTGAAATAGAGATGTTATTCATTTGACAGCCCTGAGTGTTATTAAAAACATTAATAGGAGACTAGGTTTCTTGTTTAGTTGCTTTCTTTGAATTGGATGAGTGGTTCAAAAATCATAACTTTGTTTTTAATTGCATTCAACATTTTAGAGTTTATTAAAAAGTTAAATTCATACTGCATTCTAATAGGTTTTAGTTTGTGCTTAGCTGGGAGTTTGCACATGTGTAAAAACCAACTACATATTTTGTCTTGTAGGGACACTCCTGCCTGAAATTTCTGAAATACAACTTTCTTCCTTAATGGGTCAAGTATGTGGGAAAACCCTCAAAGAATCTCAGATGAAGTGTTAACAACTTTACATCTTTGTAATATATTCAGGACAAGATGTCAGAAGGAGATTAACACCAAAATGATGATCACTTCTTGCTTTTAGATATGGAGAAACATAAGGAGACATGATTAATACAGCCATGTGTAGCTTATAGCCACCATCTTGACTATGAAGCAATGTATAAAGCATGTATAAGCAACTGGAAAAAACCCATCCCCTTGCGACTGACAAAGGAAGAACACAACTAGGGGCATCCCCCACTGTGTAGAAGTCTGAGGCTGAGGAGTAAAAGCCAGGCTGCCAACAAGACTTGGGCATCTTGAGCAGTCAGAGTGGATGTCCTTTTCCCTTAAGTTGACAGAATTAAAATCTTAGAATAGAAATCAGTATCCAGTCTCCATCCTGCTTAGTGAAATTCTCATGGGTTTTATGTCACTCAGTAGTGTGATTCTATTCTCATGAATACCTCACCTTGCGTTCCCCAGGACAATATTTCAATATCCTCTTCTGACATCAGAAGTCAGAGCTTTCATGGGTTTCTTAACAGAAATGTAAGTACTCATTAATCATTTAAAGTGTGCTTAAGTCTCTCCATCTATCTATAGCTTTTATGATTTTGATCTTATAGCTTCATGATTTTTATGCCATATTAAGAATTTGTGGAGATGGCAATGCCTTACTTGCCCAAGATTAATTTTATATCCAGTGTAAATACTAACGATTTTAACGTGAAAATTTTGTACATCTGCTTCTGAAAAAAAATGTTTTCTTTAGATTCAGAAGCATGGAAGTAAGCAAAATGATACTTGTGTTTATGGTGTCATAATCATGACAACTCAACCACTCCACACATTTTGTCATAGATGAAGTCTCTGGCTAGGGTTATACTGGTTGCATATATTCTGTTCATGCCAAGAAAATACCAATGTGAGACAGGTTGTCAGTGTTTGTCGATGAATGGCAAAGATATTTTCATAAAGTATGTTGTAATTTACATCACTTACAGAAAGCAGCTATCTTTCACCAGAGAAAAGCGTGACTGTGGTAGTGAGAGAAAGCCTTTGGGCGGAACATTTATAGTTTTTTTTCTTTTTACTAGTTATTATCATTTCTTTTCATAATGAGAGCCTGGCTAAACTGGCACTTCAGCAGAATTGCTTCTGATGCAGTAGTTAAATAAAATCCTATGCAGAATGAAAAGGTAGCCTCTAAGGAAATAGGTACACTAAAAGCCTGATTGTCAGTTTTATTTATGAAGCTGTTATAAAACTACATCAGCATTTATAATCAAAAGTTGCCGAAGGCAATATGCATGAACATACCCAAAACAGTGAATTTTAGCTTATTTTTCCAACCTCTTTGTGTCTATAACTTAAGTTCTCCCTATTGTATGTGTATGTATATGGTAAAGACATGACGACCTTTACAATCACTGATTTATACCTTTACATCTACCTACTGTTTATGAAACAACCTGTTGAAAGACATAAAAATTTAAAACATAAAATCAGATTTCCACTTAACATCTTAAACAACATCTATGTCCTTCAGTTGTAACAAACAAGAACTAAAAGAACTTGTACATCAGTGTCCAGGAATGCCCACTAGCAAGGAAGTCAGTGACAGTCTAGTGGCACAACTAAAAAGAAAATCTTTTTGACTGTTAAGGCAATCAATCATTAGAAGAAGTTGCCCAGTGAGCTTGTTTTCAACGCCTGACTAGAGAGAGGCATGACCAAGGTGATATAGTTTCCTGTCTTCGAGCAGGAGGCTGTATTGGTCATCTCTGGAGGTCTCTTCCAGCCTGAAGTGTTTTATAGAACCATTTCCCATTTCCTACTCATGCAGAACCGAAAATGAAAAATATATCTAAGCATCATCAGAATAAAACTTCAGATTATGAATTTCTTCTCTTTTTAAAATACAAGACCAGGATGTATGCTAAAGCCAACAGAAGGTGATTGCTTCCTGAGTTTGAAAACAGAGAGGCATTAACGATACTAATCTTACTGAGATGTGCCAATTTGGCCAAAAATATTTTAAACCTATACACTTCTCAAAGGAGGCAAATGGCCAAAATCATAATCTTATGTTCAGGTGGAAGAAAGAATCAGGTTTGGATCTGATTTTTACAAATGTTCTCTCTCATCAAAATGGATTATAAAAAAATTAAGTACTAATCGAGCACTTACAAACACTTCAGATGTCTTATGTTAGTAAATCAATAAATAGGAATTTGTATTAATGAAACAGATCCATTCACCTGTCAGCATTTTTTCTTTGAGACCTCTATTATAGATAGCCATCAATATTTCACCATTCTGTTTCAACACCTCATACCTTTATGTACAGGACGTACATGCAAGAACGACTCTGTTCTCAGAATATCTTTTCCACGAATACAGCAGCTCTCTTATTTTCAAAATATGCTAACTACAGTTACTTTTGGGTTTTTGTTTCCTTCACCAGCACTTCACACAACACACTACTTAGGATCTCTGACACATCGCAACTCTCATCTAGGCAACATTTTCTGTAAACTTTGCTCTGAATAGAAGCACTTTGAGGGTCTGCTGACTCTGATAGTATATAATTCTTACAAATCTTAAGATGATTCTTAAGTCCTTCCCTAAATACCATTACAAATGGTCTTCAACTTTTGCTTGTGTTTGCTCAAGACTGTTTAGTAAATATCATGATATGGATAGTCTTATATTTTGCTAACTTAGTACACTCAATAATGACAATTTCTAGTGCAACTCATTTCTCATGATACGTTAAAAGTTCTTACAGGCAGCATGATAATCTCAAAACACTTTTGTTAAGACACTTAGAGGGAAGATCCCTATTCTTGTCTATTTGAAAAGCAAAGTTGTTTCTTATCATGACAAAGTTAAGCGCGGAAAAATAAAACATAAAGCACATATTGAATTTTGTTTAAAGATAAAGAAAAAATAAGAATGCATACACATTCTAAGATGTACAATATGCTTGAAAGCTTCTGTTATATGGTTTTTTTCATAAATATCATGCAAGATTATGAACCTTTCAACTTTCAGTTTTCCTTAGTGTGCACATAATTTCTAAAACAGTTAGATTAACTATTTCTCTTGATCTTTTTACTCTGTGGTTCTACTATGAAGCCTAAATGACCTGTCTCAGTCCACTTCATTATGAAAGAAATTCCTGTGCTGAAATTTTCCATTCAGCAAAGCACAGATGTCAATTACCCGTTATTCATTATCTTCATTGAGCAATCCCACACAAACAATCCTGCTCATCTCTCAGTTACGGCAAAGCCCAATTACAAATTATGTAAAGGCCTACAGATTCAAAATATGCAGTTTTATCAAAACACAGTATTGATGGCTTAGCCAAAAAAAATCCAGGATTTTGCAGCTGCCCACTCAATGGTAAAGAATTTGTAACATGGTACAGAATTAGCTTCCTTGCAGTTGTAACAGCTCTTTGAGTTTATGCCAAATATTTTGCTATATTGTGTTCTAATAATGCCTGTTCATATAATGTCCTCATTTTGGGTTAAAGAATCATCTCATGTATATACAAAGTTGATCCATACTAAAGTACGATGCAGATAAAACATAATTACACTTAAAACAATCTATGGGAGAGTTTTTAAGTAGAAGAGAGTTTAAATTCTTTGTTCTAACTATGTATTATTCCACAACCTGACGTTCAGATGGGATAGCTTGAGGATAGATTGTGTTATTGAATTCTACCTCTTCATCTCAAAGAGTAATGAGAAGTAAAAAAAAAAAAAATCATAACAGTAAACAAAGCTGAATGAGAAAACCCAACAAGCTATTAAGAACTTGGTAAGTAGAACATCAGTCAAGTGGACTGAGACATCCACACTGAATGTCAGGCCCAGGTTCTTCAGTTACAGAGTCAGTACTCCATAGGCTCCAAAATAACTTAATGTTTTGACAAGTTCTCCCCTAGCCTCCTGGATTAAAGTACCAGAAACAATACCGCAACATTGTGAGTACGGACAGAGGACATGGCATGAAAAATATATAGTATTGTATGAAAGCACAGCACACACTGGGACAGTACCATATACTAGAGGAAGGAAAATCTTGTATAGTTTTATCTGTAAAGACTCCATCAGTAATTTATGGAATGAATTATCTCTAGAACATCAACCTGGATTTGTCTGAAAGGAAACTAGTTATTTCATTCAAAAAGATAGACTGGGAGTGAGCTATTCTAAGAGCCAGGGCCTAGGGATGAATTCTGATTCTACATTATTTGTCAGGGGAGACATCAACTAAAATGTCATTTCTTAATCTGGAAGTCTCAAAGCTATTAATTTTCAGTGGTTGGGATAGCAGACTGGGGAAATATCTTTTTATCCTTGTCTGCTTCTTATAATGTTCTGTATGCATCTGCTACCTCTGCTTGTGGGAGAAGGGGCACTAAGTTATCACCACCACTCCTCTGTCCCGGTATGACTGTCTTACAGACATTTAGCAATTCTGCAGTACAGATCTTGATAACTGACACAAGGACTGAATGGAGTATGCAGGGTATTGTAAAATCTACAGGATAACTGAGAAGACCTTGAGTTATGCTGCTTTTCCCCTTCTTCATTTATAAAGGAAAAATTGAAGAATTATAATCAATAACAGAATGTGACTGATGCTCAAGAATTCAAAAAAAGACTAAAACTTATTTTAACAAGTATTGTTTGCCACATATAGTACGTGGTGCCATACTAGCTTTTCGTTCATTCAGTTTGGTTACTGAAATTATCTGAAGCTATTTAAATTGATTGTGTCATTAGAAAGGACTGCGAAAAAAGGAGAACAGTGAAAAAACCAGACCAGTAGGACGAGTTGCATAGCCATCCTTTACCCAGAAATGCCTTTGGTGGCTAGATATCACCTACAGAGAATTACTCACACTTGAAAGGGATGATGTCATTAGCTTTTACTTTCTTCTTGGCTATGCAAGACATTAGGCAGAAGTATTACATTTGTTCATAGACTCATTCTTAGCTATTTGCAAGGGGCAATTCATGACCATAATGCAGTTCTTTTAACTTTTTAATTACATACACACAATCAAATCTATAAAAGTCTTCTATAATTTGCAATGGGTAGTACAATTTCATCTCAGTTGTAGCTCTATAACTAATATTTTTACACAAGAAAAAGGTTTATTTTTTCTCCAGTCTCTCCGAATTATAATTTGATTTCTGTTTCAAACATGTTTGTTAAATAATACGCTTTCAGACTGGTCTCTCTTAGGGCTAAACACTGTTTTAATTTTAGGTATTAATTCTATAGCAGACAATTGACTTGAAAAGTCCTCCCAAGCAGTACAATTCCTTTTATAAATTTTAACAGACATAAAGCAATGGTTTCTCACTGCTTTCCACCACAAAAATAAAAAAACCAAAACAACTCAACCTAAAACTAGTTAGCTTGAAAAAGGTTTCCCTTATCAAATGATTTTGCTCATCAGTGCACTTCTGTTCTTCACGGAATTAGAATTTTGAGATTTTGAATCATATTCAAACATTCTGCAAGATGTATAGAGTAATGGAGCCTGTTCCCTGTTTCATGGGTAGTGATAGTTTACTCTTAGCATGTATGACCCTAGAAACAGAAAGTACTAGTATTAAATGAATTCCACCTCACTTCCTACTTCTATTGAAAACTAAAGCTAAAGTATTGTTTAAAAGCATAACAAATATATGGACCTTCTGAATTTTGTCTGCTAACATCAGTTTTCTTCTTCAAACTTGTGTTAAAGAAAAACTGAAAGGCCATAAGTAGTCAGATGTTTACTAGGTACTACTATAAAACAGCTATTATTTACTAAAGAAAGACTTACAGCCTAATAGATAGAATACACATTTCAGTATAGAAGCTGACAAACTTCAAAATGATCTTCAATCTTTTAACAGCGTAATGAATGCTGAAGGTTTTCCACAAAAACCTTTTTTGACCTCCTTCAAGAAAATTTCTGTAGCACTGAGTAGGAATGATTAAAGAATTTTATTTGCATATCTACTTCAAATTAAACAAAGAAAAGTTCTCTCATAGCAAAAGTGAACAATGTAGCTATGTGGCTTCTGTGTGCAACAGGGTTTAAGCGACATATGAAGAGGATATCTTGAGACAAGGCTTTTACATTTTTTTGTGGAACCAATAAGAATAGTCAGCATATGTCAAATTCAAATTCTAAGATAAAGGTATTCCAAAACATTACCTTTTCACTGGTGAGACCACACCTTGAATACTGTGTTCAGTTTTGGGCCTCTGACATATCCTTCCCCCCAGCCCCAGAAGCTGCTGAAGCAGGCTCCTGCTTTACCAAGTCAGCGTTGTGGAATGGAACCGGACGGAGTTCTGGTGGCCACTCCGTATCAGTGGCCATCTCAAAGCACATCTGTGCAGCAAAAATAAGTCTGGGAGAATGGGCAGTTATGTCTCTGCCACTAGTTTTGTCTATCAGAATGATCAAACTGGCCCATGAGACACCCCTCTCCCACATACCAATACAGGTGTGCAGATATACATCCTAACTGTGAAACAAAACAAGATTCAGAAGTGGTCCTCAAAACCAAAACTATTAATAAGATATGAGTTCCTCGTGATGGGTATATCCTGATCTATGACCCTAGAATTGCCTGGTCCTACTCTGTCGGCCTTTCAGGGTGTGACAGCCTCTCACTACAAGAAAGATACTGAGTTCCTGGAGAGTGTCCAGAGAAGAGCGACAAAGCTGGAGAACAAGTCTTATGAGGAGTGGCTGAGGGAACTGGGGTTATGTAGGTTAGAGAAAAAGACTGAAGGAAGACTTTATCACTGTCTCCAACTACCTAAAACAAGGTTGTAGAGAGGTGGATACTGGTCCAGATGAGAGGGAATGGCCTCAAACTGCACCAGAGGAGGTGCAGATTGGACATTAGGAAAAAATTCTTCAGCAATAGGTTTATCTTGCACTGAATCAGGCGGCCCAGGAAGGTTGCTGAGTCACCATCCCTGAAGGTATTTTAAAAGATGAAGTACTTGGGAATATGATTTAGAGGTGGACAGGTATGGCTGGGCTTGATGATCTCAAAGGTATTTTCCAACCTAGTGATTCTATGATTCTTTGATTCTATGATTCTACGATTCTATGGAATTATCCTAACAACCTTCGGCTGATCTTTTCTACTAAGTGTCAACTGCTTCCAGGGTCAAGTAATTTTTAACAGAGAGCTAATAATTTGAACTCTAAGTAAATAGAATACATATATAAATACACAGTTAATTTCATTTATGTCAGTATAATTTATTACATATACATACGTACAGATATACACAATATATATGCATAACTAAATGAACTGTGTATATGTATACATACATATATGTAATCAATATTTTTTCACATATATTAAACTTCTGTAATGTGTTTAGAATCTTCACATCTGTCTATTATAACATTATGAAATAAAGTTCAAAGCAGAGTTCCACACGTGAAGAAGACAACAGATGGCAAGAATCCTCTGTGGCAGTCTGTATGCCAGAGTATAAACGCTGCTGCAGTAAAACTAATCACAAGAGGAAACTAAAGCCTGTAGATGATGCATCATTAAACAAAACAGTATAAGAATCCTGGACTCTCAGCTTGGCTGATTCAGTGAATCTCACCTTGTGTCAAGTTATTGTTATGTTTTCTTATCTGAAGTAAAGAAGAAAGATTCTTAATTTTAATAACCAAAATATATTTACAGATAATTGTGTGGAGAGAAAATACATTTGTCCTTAATAGATATAAAATTAATGTAAAGCCCTGGATATCTTTGGAAAATATGGTGTAATAACATTGGATTAGAGGCACTGTCAGTAATAACGTGGTAAGGTCATGACTGCAAGACTTCTTCCAAAACAAGGGTACAGCTTTTTGCCAGAACCCAGCCTGAGTATCACCAATAAAAGATTTACTTGATGCATTATGTTTTATGCTTCTTGGCTTCCAGCCTGAAGCTGGGATTTTAATCGGACTTTCCAGCTGATGGTGTAACTCACAAATACTAGACATAGCCTTCTAAATGGATAATTTTAGCTATATTTTAATATTTTCTGCTCACTACACTCTGATAACCAACATCCAATACATTACCTCTCAGAAGTCAAACTATGCAGTTAAGTACTTGGCCTAAAGTAACTGAAATGGGGATGGAAATTTGTGTGTCTCATTTAAGAAACTTTACGCATTTCAAAAAACTATATAAAACTTCTTACAGCAACAGTAAACAAAGAAAGTGACATATGCAAACTTGCTGAGGGTGCACACGATCTTGCTGTCAATATCATTGATGAAGATATTAAACAGCACCAGTCCCAGTATGGACCCCTGCGGGACACTGCTACTCATAGATCTCCATCTGGACTTTGAGCCATTGACCACTACTCTCTGAATACAACCATCCAACCACTTTCTTATCCACCATGCCATCCACCCATCAAGTCCATATCTCTCCAATTTAGAGAGAAGGATGTTGTGGGGGACGGTGTCAAAGGCATTACAGAAGTCTAGATAGATCATATCTGTCAGTTTACCCATGTCGACTGCTGTGGTTACCCCATCATAGAAAGCCACTAAGTTGGTCATACAGGATTTTCCCCTGGTGACGCCATGCTGGTTGCCATTAATCACATCCATGTCCTCCATGTGCTTTAGCACAGCTTCTAGGAGGAAGTGACGTGGTGACATGATTGAGAGATGCCCTGCAGAGAAGGATTTGTGGGTTCTGGTTGATGAGAAGCTCTATATGGTTTGGTTGTGTGCACTTGCAGCCCAGAAGGCCAACCATACCCTGGGCTGCATCAAAAGAAACATGGCCTGCAGGCCAAGGGAAGTGATTCTGCCCCTCTATTCCTCCCTTGTGAGACCTCATATGGAGTACTGTGTCCAGTTCTGGAATCCTCAACATAAGGATATGAAGATGTTGGAACAGGTCCAGAGGAGGGCTACTAGGATGATCAGGCTGGAGCACCTTCCATGTGAGGACAGGCTGGGGTTGTTCAGCCTGGAGAAGAGAAGTCTCTTATAGTGACCTTCCAGGACCTGAAAGGAGCCTACAAGAAAGCTGTAAAGGGGCTATTCATAAAGGCTTGTGGTGATAGGACAAGGGGGAATGGGTATAAACTGGAGAGGGGCAGATTTAGATTAGACATTAGGAAGAATTTCTTCACCATGAGAGTAGTGAGACAGTGGAACAGGTTGCCAAGGGAAGCTGTGGATGCCCCATCCCTGGAAGTTTTTATGCCCAGGTCAGGTGGGACCTTGGGCAACCTGATCTAGTTGGAGGTGTCCCCACCCATGGCAGGGGGGTTGGAACTAGATGATCTTTAAAGTCCTTTCCAATCCAAACTATTCTATGATTCTATGATTCTATGATTCTATGATTCTATGATTCTATGACATGTTATGCTTCCTAAGCCCTGCCTTCAGTTGCACCCTGGCCTCAAAGATGACAAGTTATATACTCTTGAAGAAACTCAATATTTGCAGTGCATGTTCCAGATAACCTCGGAAGTTAAACTCTTTAAAAATTCAGTTGCATCCTTGTAAGCATTGAGCTAATAAAAGTTACTGTTTGCATCAACATCTTCTTATTAAACAACAAGGTCCAAGTTAGGCAACTCTCACATTGTCTGCTGTTCTGTATGACTGATCCAGCAGATATATCTGCATGAAGGGCTGATAAATCTGTTTCAACACTCATTCTTTGCCTGTAGTTTTAAGCAAAACTTCTTTATGTCATCTTGAAGGTAGGACAAAAAGATGCAACTTTCTTGGAAATATACACATAAACCTCTAGGCAAGACCTATAAAAAAAAGTACTCCTAATGAACATGATATGCTAACACATTTCCTCTCTATGCCTGAACATTTTTGGGCAATGCCTCTGAATATGTGATTGATGGTTGGTTTGATGGTTGAATTGATGGCAGGTTTGACCTGCCATGCTTTTGCGTGTTATGCACAGCTGTGCATATAAACTTCCATAAAATCATCCATACAGTAATTGTATTGGAAAAGGCTGTATTACTGCAGGAAATAAGGAAATAGTTAAGGATTTATTTTTCATTGACATTCTCTCCTTGCTGTGTTCTTTCGTGTTTCTTTTAAACCTGAAGTGAAATGCAACAGTGACTAAAGTTTGGTATACTCTTTGTAACTCTTCAGTCCCTCTAGCATTTTGAAGGCATGATTGTAGGTTTCCCAACAATAAGGCTCTTTCAATTCTGTCTTTCAGTGGCCCAGCATTTACAATTTCCAGTGCTAAAGATGTAGTAAAATGTTGTTACTATGGTTACACAAACACAATTTTTTAAAACCACAGTCGCTATTTTATTACGTGCCTTCGCAAGAGTATCAGCCCAGGTTGTCACTCACTTCTGAGCACCAGTGGGGAAGAAGAGTACCAGTAATGGCTTAGAATTTCTGAGTGTGGTCCTACTTATACCAACTACTACAAAAGAACCTTCAGTAGGATCATCTTAGCCTAGGTGAAATAACAAGCTTGTTTTCCCATTTTATAGGACTCATTAACAGCTTTCTGATTAGCTTCTCTCCATCCAGCTACACAACAGCTACCCACAGCCCATTTGTGAGGGTATAGCAGGTTCAATCACCCGGACAAAGACCTGACAAAGATCAGGGCTTGCTAAGGACCTGACAAAGACTGGGGTTTTCAGCTGTTGAAAGCTGATTACTTTCTTCAGGAAGAAAGGAGGAATGAGAGAAGATGTTCTTTCACTGCTAGGAATACTAAGGTCAGCAATGAACTGACCAAAATCACCATTGTGCAGCTGGGAGGCGGTAGAGCACTGTTGCCAGGCTCACAGTCCTGAAAAATGTAGGTGCCCAGCCAACTAGAAGTGGCCACAGGTCAGACTTGACTGGGTACAAAAAGAGTCCTGATGGAGAGCTGACTTTAGTGGTCCCTCCTCAAAGCTGTGGCTCTGTAGTCAGAGACTCTGCCCTTGGACTGGGATGCCAGCCTAGGTAATTTCCCTGGGACTGAGAGTCCTCATCTTATGGGTGTGTGATTGTGCACATTTTGGGTCATCCTTTTAAAGGATTGTTTGTGATGCTTAGAAATTCTAAAGTTGGTTGTGTAGTAATATTCTGCCTGATATCCAGACTTGTCAATTTCTTTGTCAGTGTGATAAGTGATTTTGGTTGAGATGAATCTTTGACTGGTGGGTTGTCTGTCTTGTGGGAGCCACTGCAACCAAAGGAAATGAAGATTTTTTTTTCATGGTAAAACCAAGTCTCTTAAAAATGAAAAGTTTAATTGATCTACAGAAATGTATTGCCACCTATTTCCTGATGCATTCAAAAAGAACTTAGGGAAAAAAAGAGGGCATAGGCAAGACAAAAAAATAAAGAGATAAAGGTGAAAATGAAATGCTTCTAAGAAACAACAATGATGCTCTGACAGAAAAAAAAAAGACAAAAAGTTACATTCAAAGATCTTTGGAGAGAGATTTCAAGAGCTGTCTTGTAGAAACATTGATTAATGGAACATAGCAGAGAGGCACCTTTGAAAGAGAGTGGAGTATTCCAGTCTGGAGGAAAGAAGACAAAAGAAATGGATTTGCTGAAGGATGCTGTCCAGGTTTATATTCACCACTACAAGGCATTTAAAAAAAAAAATAAAAAAGCACAAACACAAACAAAAAAATCAACAAAACTACCGAACCGAAATATCCCAGTAATTATTGTATTACCGCGACACGTAGCAATATTTCCAACAGGCTTCTCTTTTCCACTGTGTCTTTTGAAAACAGAAAAATACACTTTTAATGTGTTTACTTTTAAATTTAACTTCATTGATACCGGGAAAAAGGCCAAACTCAATAATCAATGCCAATTTGATTTTTAAGCAGGTACTGCTTTAATAAATAACATGATGTTGGACACACAGGAAATCGTTTTGCCTAATGTGTGTGTCCATTGAGGCTGGTTACAGGACTTTTACACTGGTTAAACATACATATTCATATAGACTCTGAGAAACACTGGTTACATATTCTGGAAATACTGGTAAAACATACATAGAACTCATTATCACGTCTTATCATCCACTCTTGAATGTACATCACAGTTCCTTTGTATCTTTAGAATCCTTTGATACTCTGTGTCTTATCTCCTCATTGTGTCCTCTTGGTGAGCTGGGTCTGCCCTTTGTTTCTGCTGGGGGAATACCCTTGTTTCAACTAGTAAACAAGCTAAAGTCCTGTTACAATCACATTGCTTACTGCAAGCTGGCCAAGATTTGATCATACTGTTATCTAAGCACAACATTTATTTGATTTTTTTTTTGCTACAGTTCAGTAAAACAGCAGCCTAAGAAAGACAAACCCCTAAATTAATAGTGGAATCACTGCAATTCATTTGCAAAATCAGTTAACTAGTTACAAATGCAAGTTTAAAATGAAGATAAAGGAATATTTTTATTCCTGTACAGGATGTATTTATTTGTACAGTTTTGGGCAAAACCAGACTTTAACAGACACTTAAAAATTGCCTTCACTACTTAGATTTATTATTTACCTATTTTACAGAATTGCAGACTGGTAAAAATGGATACATGAACTATTATCCAACTACATTCACCCTTTTTTACATTAGAGAATAGGTATCATACACACCCGTGTGCATATATATGTGCATACTTAAACATAACATATTTGTATATAAATACATATCTTTAGAGGTATATTTTTTATAGATGCATTTACACAAGCAGTGCCTGGAAGCAGAGCTTTGACAATCAAGTAACATTTTCATTAAATGAACTTAAGTTTGATTTTTGTCTTTATACTCTGAAATATTAATATTCAGAAAATTAGTTGTAAACTATAAATTAGCTGAGCACAGTACAGAATCAAATCCAGAAAGATTCAAATGAGTCTGTTTTCTATTAAACCATTCAGACATCAGTCATCCACTTACCCAAGTCAGCGTCAAAACTCACAATGCCTTTAGTATTGTAAGGCCAAAGACCAGGACTCTTTTAAAAAGGGACAGAAAAAACATCTCACACTGACTTATAAGAAAGCAGCAGAAAAATATAATAGATGAGGTAAATATTAAACACTTAATTAAAAAAGGTTAGATAATTAACTAGGGAAAACAATTAACTGTAATTAAAGATAGTAGTTATTTATTTTTGATAATACCAGATATAATGAATAGTCACTATTGTAGTTCTTTATTTATTTTGTGCTGTTCACCTTGTAGTAGGAATCTAAGCATTATTTTACAAAAAGAAAATGCATACACGTCCATACATTCACACACACATATTTTAATAGAAAATTAAGTTTGCAAAAACTTCTTTGTATACCCTGTAAGAAATGACTTCAAATACACACTAGAAGATGTAGCATAGTTTATAATGTCAAAACACCCTCCAAAATCCAAGTCTATTTGCACCAAAAAAATAGGGAGAACTGAAAACTGCAGGCCAGATTTTACAGGCTTGATGGAAAACTACCTTATGTCAGAGGAAGGATTCCCAAGTAGCTAAAGCAGTGAAAAGACTGAATAACACTCTAGTGTATGAATGCTAATCTGGGCTGTTTATCTGCTGCACTTCCAGTAGGTTATAGTGTTTCAATTGCCTGGACCAGTCAGGGGAAGAATTTTTCTCACATACAACAAATTCCCAAAAAAAATTTCTGTAGATAAAATCTCAGACTTCAAATACCCAGGTGTAAGTGATTGCAATTATAAAAGTCAAACATTATCATTATCTTTATGAAAATTGATTTAATTCTATTTGCTTTCCCAGTTTAAATCCATTTTTTTAGATTTTCCTGCATCAGTCAGCTTCCAATCTGGTTATTTGAGAGCTCTGAAAGGTATATGGAACCTTATAAAAATGTAAGATTATCATCTGTTCTAGTTCTGCTTATAGCCAGATATATTACAGCATTAGCTTCCCAGCTGAAAGGTAATAAAAATATTTAAGTGTACTTACAAGTTATGGAAAATACTGTTTAATTATAAATTTGATGCTGCAAATGAATAAAGATCTCCATAGAAAATTAAAATGGCTTAATGCCAATGTCAAGCAGTTCTATCCATGTTTTATCCAGAAATGCTTATTTGAGAAATTTACAATTTTTCCCTGTATGTAAATGTGATGAGAGATGTTCTCTCAAGTGCATTCTCCCAAACAAAGAAATTCCAGATATTGCATATTTTTTCAGTGTTTGGCACATTCGTGGTTTTTAAAACTGATTCTTCATCTAAATGACAAGTGTCAGAGAGACCAGAGCTACAATGTCCAAGTCTCAAGAGGACTCATTAAATTGAGACTGTTTATCACAGAATCACAGAATCACAGAACAACCAGGTTGGAAGAGACCCACCGGATCATCGAGTCCAACCGTTCCCATCAAACACTAAACCATATCCCTCAGCACCTCATCCACCCGTGCCTTAAACACCTCCAGGGAAGGTGACTCAACCACCTCCCTGGGCAGCCTGTTCCAGCACCCAATGACCCTTTCTGTAAAGAATTTTTTCCTAACGTCTAGCCTAAACCTCCCCTGGTGGAGCTTGAGGCCATTCCCTCTTGTCCTGTCCCCTGTCACTTGGGAGAAGAGGCCAGCACCCTCCTCTCTACAACCTCCTTTCAGGTAGTTGTAGAGAGCAATGAGGTCTCCCCTCAGCCTCCTCTTCTCCAGGCTAAACAACCCCAGCTCTCTCAGCCGTTCCTCATAAGGCCTGTTCTCCAGCCCTTTCACCAGCTTTGTTGCTCTTCTCTGGACTCTCTCCAGAGCCTCAACATCCTTCTTGTGGTGAGGGGCCCAGAACTGAACACAGGATTCGAGGAGCGGTCTCACCAGTGCCGAGTACAGAGGGAGGATAACCTCCCTGGACCTGCTGGTCACACCATTTCTGATACAAGCCAAGATGCCATTGGCCTTCTTGGCCACCTGGGCACACTGCTGGCTCATATTCAGTCGGCTGTCAACCAACACCCCCAGGTCCCTCTCCTCCAGGCAGCTTTCTAGACAGACTTCTCCTAGTCTGTAGCACTGCATAGGGTTGTTGTGCCCCAAGTGCAGGACCCGGCATTTGGCCTTGTTAAACCTCATGCCATTGGACTCAGCCCAGCAGTCCAGCCTGTTCAGATCCCTTTGCAGAGCCTCCCTACCCTCCAGCAGATTGACACTTCCACCCAGCTTAGTGTCGTCCGCAAACTTGCTCAGGGTGCACTCGATGCCTTCATCCAGATCATTGATGAAGACATTGAACAGGGCTGGACCCAGCACTGAGCCCTGGGGAACCCCACTTGTCACTGGCCTCCAGCTGGATTTCACACCATTTCCCACCACTCTCTGGGCCCGCCCATCCAACCAGTTTTCCACCCAGGAGAGTGTGTGCTTGTCCAGGCCAGAGGCTGACAGTTTCTCAAGCAGAATGCTGTGAGAAACTGTGTCAAAGGCTTTGCTGAAGTCCAGGAAAACCACATCCACAGCCTTTCCCTCATCCAGCAGCCGAGTCACTTTGTCATAGAAGGCGATCAGGTTAGTCTGGCAAGACCTGCCTTTTGTGAACCCATGTTGACTGGGCCTGATCACCCAGTTCTCTTGCATGTGCTTCATGAGAGCACTCAAGATCACCTGTTCCATGACTTTCCCTGAAACTGAGGTCAGACTGACAGGCCTGTAGTTTCCTGGGTCCTCCCTGCGACCCTTTTTGTAGATGGGCACAACATCAGCCAGCCTCCAGTACAGTGGGACTTCCCCAGTCTTCCAGGACTGTTGGAAGATGATGGAAAGGGGTTTGGCCAGCACATCCGCCAGCTCCTTCAGTACCCTAGGGTGAATCCCGTCCGGCCCCATAGACTTGTGGGTGTCCAGTCGGGCTAGCAAGGCTCTGACCACCTCCTCTTGGATCATGGGAGCCTCATTATGCTCCTCTAGTTCCTGGGTTAGTACACAGATGGAACGACCCTCCTTACGACTAAAGACTGAGGCAAAGAAGGCATTAAGTACCTCGGCCTTTTCCTCATCCCCTGTCACTGTTATTCCTTCTGTGTCCAATAGGGACTGTATGGTCTCCCTAGTCCGCCTTTTATTATTTATATATTTGTAGAAAGATTTTTTGTTATCTTTCACTGACTTGGCCAATCCAATTTCTAGCCGAGCCTTAGCCCTTCTGATTTTTTCCCTACACAATCTCACTTCCCTCCTGTAGTCCACCCAAGAGGCCTGTCCCTTCTTCCAGAGGCCATAAACATTTCTCTTCTTCTTGATATCTCTCAAGATCTCTCTATTCAACCAAGCTGGCTTTCTCCCCTGCCGGCTTTTTTTCCGGACCACGGGGATGGCTTTCTCCTGAGCTGCTAGGACCACCCTTTTGAAGAGCTCCCAGCCCTCATGGGCTCCCTTGCCCTTGAGTACTGTCTCCCATGAGACTTCACCAACCAGCCTGCTGAAGAGATCAAAGTCTGCCCTCTGGAAATTTAATGCTACAGTCTTGCTAACCACCCTCTTCACTTCACCTAGAAGAGAAAATTTTATCATCTCATGGTCGCTTAGTCCTAGGCGTCCACCTTCTGCCACATCCCCTACAAGGCCTTCTCTGTTCACCAACAGCAGGTCTAGGAGGGCACCCTCCCTTGTGGGTTCATTCACCAGCTGTGCAAGGAAGTTGTCTTCCATGCACTCCAGAATCCTCCTAGACTGCTTCCTTTCTGCTCTATTGTACTTCCAGCAGATATCAGGAAGACTGAAGTCTCCCACAAGAATGAGAGACATCTATCTAGAGATTATAATGTTGTCCTTGATGTTCATGCACAAGTATCATTCTGTCAGTATCCCTGGAAGTACATCCCTCTTCATAGCACATCCAGGTTGACAGATTGTGTAGGTTGCATGCAGTATTAGCTGTAGTAATAAAGGAAGCAACATGTGATTGAGAATTAAAGCCTGAGCTTTCCTTGTGAGCAACACTATGACAGTGATGGTACTATAATCAATCTGACTTACCTGTTGTATATAATGATTTTCCAGATTGAATATCTTTCTTAGAGATAAAACTTACAGTTGAGTGTTGGATGATTTGTTTGGTTTGGAATTTACTTTTTGAAGGGTTTTTATCCCAAATGGTGTCACATTGTCTATTTCATGTACTTTAAACCAAGTCAGTATCAAAGTGGTTATTGATTTCTTAATGACGTCCATGTAACTGCCAGTCAGTGAACTACAGCATCAGGATCTATGTCAATAGATATGCTACCACACTAGGCAGTTACAAAATGTTAATAAATACTGTTTTGGGTTTTTTTTATATATCCTTCAATAGTTAATTCCTTAAATCTCTAATCACTGGCAGGCAACCTTGCTCTTCCTGGCCACATGGACCCAACACTCCCTATCTCCCCTGCCTGCGGGGATCACTGTGGCTCCAGGGGCACCCCAGGAGGGGCAGCACTGTCTAGGCTGCTCAGAACAGGCAGTACCACCTCTCTTCCCACATCTTATCCCCCTCAGGGTCTCTCCTTCCCTTACAGATCTTCATATTCCTTTCATACTGCTGCTCAGGGTGACCCTTCCTTCAGTCTGAAAGTCTCTTGGTAATAACTTCATAATCCAGTTGATGGCCATCTTTATCTTCAACGTGACCAGTTTCAGGGCAGATACCCTTTCCAGACAGCCTGTTGAATTTGATTCACTTATGGTGTCTGCAACCATACTTTTGTCTTGGAGAATGTCGTTACACTGGATTTTTGCTAAAGGTGAGCCATGAAAGCAAACACTGATATATATACATAAATATGTGTGTGAGCATAACTATACATATATAATTCTGCAGAAGACATTTCTATTTATTTATCCATATACATGGCTATGTGTATGATATTCTTAACTTTCTACATCATCTTTCCATCCTTCTCTAACGTATTTTTCTTTTGTTTTTTTAACCTTCAAATAATTAGCTACTCGTCTCTAGACCTTATTCCAGGTATTTTAACTAAGCTGTTGGCATTTTCCTTCATCAAGCTTACAGTAAAACTGTTTTGATTTAATTATTGCCATAAAATTATCAAGGCATTGTCATCTAAAACAGAGAGTGATGTTAAGGTGTCAAACTAGTCAAGCAGTGTACATGAAAATCTGTGAAGACACTGGTGTGATGCCATATGAAGATTGGTACAAATAGTATCATTAGATGTGAGTAGAGGGGGAGACTTCATAAAGTTGTTTTCTGGGGATTCGTGATTTGTTAAACATGCCTTCAAGAACAATTTATAAATTATATTTTAGCCTTTAAAATTTCAATTCCTTCAGCAAGGTGTTGTAAACTCATCACTGTTGCAATCTCTGATACAGTACTGTAGTTTGGAAGCATAAAAGGTCCTTTTTTTGCCCCATGTTCCTTCTTTTTTCTATTTCTCCTCTATTTCCTGGTTCTAGTTTCTTTCTAGCAGCATTACTTTTAATCTTCTAAGATCCTATTCTCCCTACTCTGTTGTAATATATTAATTAAAAACAGACAAACAAATCAAATACTCTCTCCCTACTAAGAATGATGATTTGCCTGCACTTTGACGTTCATTAACTCTCATGACTTAAATTCTGCGCTTTGTGCTTTTATCTTCTGCTTTCTATGGGATTTTATGCTCTATGTTCATTAAGTCAGGAACCAGGGCTAGCGACCAGTGGAATACTCATGCTTAAGGATTTATCCTGGTCTCTGATAGACAGTGGAGAAGGACACAAATGCATTATCTTACTTTCCCCACTCTCATAGAATCTGCAAAGCCAAGTAGATACGTTACATTACATGCACTGGAAAGCGTATAGATTCAGGTCCCCCGCTTCCATTAGAAATTCCTGGAAAGAGGAGGTAAAGAGGCTGAGGACCATCAGGGAAGAGGTAAAGAGGCTGAGGACCATCAAGGAGTGTGAGAGGGAGATAGACCAGTGGAGTAGTGCCCTCTCACTAACTCAGCAGACTGCTGGAGCTGGTACGTCCAAACACCATCCACCTGGAAACTGCAAGGTTGGGGTTACAAGAGATGGGGAATGGCAGCAAGTTCCTGCCAGACAAAGGAAACCTGCTCCCCTCAACCAGACAGCAAGACTCCAGATCCCCCAGGTGAAAAAGTACCATGTGCTGCAGGTGGAATCCAACCCTGAGGATGAGGATGATGGCTCCCACAGCTTAAATCTTTCCCTAGGCTGCAGCATCCTCAGAGAAAGATAAAAACATCCTCCATTAAGAAGAAGAGGAGGGTGATTGTTGTAGGGGTCTCCCTCCTAAAAGGAACGGAGGGACCCATTTGCAGACCAGACCCGCTCCACAGAGAGGTCTGCTGCTTACCAGGGGCATCAGTGAAGGAGGCAGATAGAAAACTTCCTTCCCTGGTCCACGAGACAGACTACTATCCTCTGATAGTAGTCCAAGCTGGTAATGAAGATCTAGTAAACAGAAAGACCAAAGCCATCAAGAAAGACTTCAGGGCTATTGGGAAAATGATGGAGGGCTCTGGGGCACAAATAGTATTCTGCTCCATCCCAAGGCTAAATAGAGAGGAGCTGGAAGTCAGGAAGAAGAATTGGATTAATTCCTGGCTCCGAGCCTGGTGTGAGGAGAGGGGCTTTGGCTTCTTTGATCATGGGGTGGCTCATGCACCCCCAACCTTTGTTGCTAAGGATGGGACATGTGTCTCTCCTAGGGGGACTAAAGCCCTTGCTAAAAACCTAGCTAAGCTCATAAATCAAGCTTTAAACTAGATGTGAATGGGGAGGGTGTCGAGCCCAGGCTATACAGGAGCGAGCCTGGATGTGGGGCACTGGTCATTTGGGGAGGGTGTGCTGGTGAGGACCACCAGTACATCACTACACAGAAAGTGGGGGAGAACACGCCTGAGGGTGCTAAGGGAGATACGGGCACTCTGGCGCTAGCTACTCCAGTCACCAGGCAATTGGGAATGAGCTCTGTTCCCTTTAAGAGGGTTGAAGGCTCATCAGCTCAGCTGAAGTGCATTTACACCAATGCACGCAGCATGGGGAATAAGAAGGAAGAGCTGGAAGCTGTTGTAGTGTAAGGAACCTATGATGTTTTCGCCATCATGGAAATGTGGTGGGATGACTCATATAACTGGAGTGCAGCTATGGTGGGGTACAAACTCTTCAGGCGGGATAGGAAGGGTAGGAGAGGAGGTGGGGTAGCCCTCTTTGTAAGGGAGGACTTGGACACTGTTGAGATGGATTGTGGTGATGAGGAGATTGACTGCCTGTGGGTTAAAATCAGAGGAGCCCACCAGAAGGTAGATTTTGTGATGGAAGTCTGTTACAGACCACCCAGCCAAGGAGAAGCAGCTGATGAGCTCTTCTATAAACAGCTGGGGTTAATCTCTAGATAGATGCCTCTCATTCTTGTGGGAGACTTCAATCTGCCTGATATCTGCTGGAAGTACAATAGAGCAGAAAGGAAGCAGTCTAGGAGGTTCCTGGAGTGCATGGAAGACAACTTCCTTGCACAGCTGGTGAATGAACCAACAAGGGAAGGTGCCCTCCTGCACCTGCTGTTTGTGAACAGAGAAGGCCTTGTGGGGGATATGGCAGTAGGTGGACGCTTAGGACTAAGTGACCATGAGATGATAGGGTTTTCTGTTCTAGGTGAAGTGAAGAGGGTGGTTAGCAAGACGGTAACATTAAACTTCCAGAGGGCAGACTTTGAACTCTTCAGAAGGCTGGTTGGCAAAGTCTCATGGGAGACAGTACTTAAGGGCAAGGGAGCCCATGAGAGCTGGGAGCTCTTCAAAAAGGAAATCCTAGCAGCTCAGGAGAAAGCCATCCCCATGTTCCGGAAAAGAAGCCGGCAGGGGAAAAAACAAGCTTGGTTGAACAGAGAGATCTTGAGTGATATCAAGAAGAAGAGAAATGTTTATGGGCTCTGGAAGAGGGGACAGGCCTCTTGGGTGGACTACAGGAGGGAAGTGAGATTGTGTAGAGAAGAAATCAGAAGGGCTAAGGCTCAACTAGAAATCAGATTGGCAGAGTTTGTGAAAGATAACAAAGAATCCTTCTATAAATATATAAATAATAAAAGGAGGACTAGGGAGACCATACAGTCCCTATTGGATGCAGAAGGAACAACAGTGACAGGGGATGAGGAAAAGGCCGAGGTACTTAATGCCTTCTTTGCCTCAGTCTTTAATTGTAAAGAAAGTCGTCCCACCTCTGTACAAACCCAGGAGCTAGAGGAGCATAATGAGGCTCCCATGATCCAAGAGGAGGTGGTCAGAGCCTTGCTAGCCCGACTAGACACCCACAAGGCTATGGGGCCAGATGGGATTCATCCAAGGGTATTGAAGGAGCTGGCGGATGTGCTGGCCAAACCCCTTTCCATCATCTTCCAACAGTCCTGGAAGACTGGGGAAGTCCCACTGGTCTGGAGTATGGCTGATGCTGTGCCCATCTACAAGAAGGGTCACAGGGAGGATCCAGGGAACTACAGGCCTGTCAGTCTGACCTCAGTTTCAGGGAAAGTCATGGAACAGGTGATCTTGAGTGCTCTCATGAAGCACATGCAAGAGAACTGGGTGATCAGGCCCAGTCAACATGGGTTCACAAAAGGCAGGTCTTGCCAGACTAACCTGATCGCCTTCTATGACAAAGTCACTCAGCTGCTGGACGAGGGAAAGGCTGTGGATGTGGTTTTCCTGGGCTTCAGTAAAACCTTTGACACAGTTTCTCACAGCATTCTGCTTGAGAAACTGTCAGCCTCTGGCCTGGACAGGCGCACACTCTCCTGGGTGGAAAACTGGTTGGATGGCCGGGCCCAGAGAGTGGTGGGAAATGGTGTGAAATCCAGCTGGAGGCCAGTTACAAGTGGGGTTCCCCAGGGCTCAGTGCTGGGTCCAGCCCTGTTCAATGTCTTCATCAATGACCTGGATGAAGGCATCGAGTGCACCCTTAGCAAGTTTGCGGACGACACTAAGCTGGGTGGAAGTGTCAATCTGCTGGAGGGTAGGGAGGCTCTGCAAAGGGATCTGAACGGGCTGGACCGCTGGGCTGAGTCCAATGGCATGAAGTTTAACAAGGCCAAATGCCGGGTCCTGCACTTGGGGCACAACAACCCTATGCAGTGCTACAGACTAGGAGAAGTCTGTCTAGAAAGCTGCCTGGAGGAGAGGGACCTGGGGGTGTTTGTTGACAGCCGACTGAACATGAGCCAGCATTGTGCCCAGGTGGCCAAGAAGGCCAATGGAATCTCGGTTTGTATCAGAAACAGCGTGACCAGCAGGTCCAGGGAGGTTATTCTCCCTCTGTACTCGGCACTGGTGAGACCACTCCTCAAGTACTGTGTTCAGTTCTGGGCCCCTCACCACAAGAAGGATGTTAAGGCTCTGGAACGAGTCCAGAGAAGAGCAACAAAACTGATGAAGGGGCTGGAGATCAAGTCTTACGAGGAGCAGCTGAGAGAGCTGGGGCTGTTTAGCCTGGAGAGGAGGAGGCTGAGGGGAGACCTCATTGCTCTCTAGAACTACCTGAAAGGAGGTTGTAGAGAGGAGGTTGATGGCCTCTTCTCTGAAGTGACAGGGGACAGGACGAGAGGGAATGGCCTCAAGATCCACCAGGGGAGATTTAGGCTGGACATTAGGAAAAAATTTTTCACAGAAAGAGTCATTATTCGCTGGAACAGACTACGCAGGGAGGTGGTTGATTCACCTTCCCTGGAGGTGTTTAAGGCACAGGTGGACAAGGTGCTAAGGGGCATGGTTTAGTGTTTGATAGGAATGGTTGGACTCCATGATCCGGTGGGTACTCTTCCAACCTGGTTATTCTATTATTCTATATACTCTTCTGACACTGAATATTAGATTAAGCTGGGACAGCATAGATGTGTCAGGCCCATTTGGTTACTTGTACTCTGCCTTTGGCTTCAAAGTGCATAGAAGTATCTGATACATCCAGGCTATCATGGAGTCTATGAATCCTTGTGTCACAGGTGGTATGGTAAGTAGAATGATAGATGACAGAAAATCCTGCCAACAAAGTGATTAAGAAGAAGAAATGGAGAAATAGAATGCTGACAGGGGAAGAAAGAGATGTTCGATGCTTCAGAACTACAGTGATATGTATAAGAGATTACATCAGTAATGAGCTTCTCCAGTTGAACTGTCTCCCACCTTACATATTTATAATCATGGTTTCCATTTTATTGGGTGAATATTTTACAGCAAAATTAAGTTTCTTGAAAAATATTCAGCTGCATGTTTCCTGTCTACACCTGTTCATGGTAGTGTTTTTTCTTCCTGGAAGACTTAGACAAATACATTTAAAAAGGTTTGTGTGTTTCTGAAAACCACATTACAAAATCTATTGCAAATAGGAGGGGGTATTTTTGTTTGTCTTCATAACAGATATTCAAAAGAGAAAAATTCTCTAGCCAAAATATATGAATTAATTAGTTACATAAAAGTCTTGAGATCTTAAAGAAGGGATGTTCAAATGTAGATTGCCAGCTTGGAGTTTAAACTTGTTGAAGTCCTTTTGTATGTGTGGCAAAACTGAGAAAATAACTGTAAAACATTGCTATTTTGCTACCCTATAATCTTTAACTCTGCTCTGCATTTGTTTTACAAAGACGCATACATAAAGTACTGAAGGATAAAAGCCCTTAAGTTTTACTTTGATGTTTAAGTTCTCTACATTGCGTTCTCTGCGTTGTGCTAGGGACTGGGTGAGCCCTTCACTGAATTAAGAGACAGCACACATGAATGTGTAACATTGTCTTCCCCTGTTCTTTCTGTATATTTTGCACCGTGACCAGCTCATGGCTTTGGAGCTTTAAACCTTCATTGAAACACAGCAATCTTGGATCTAAGGACATGATTGTTTTTTCCTGAATGACTTTGTACTGTCATGGAAATCTCTGCATTATAAACCTAAAGAGTTATTTCCATTCTTTGAACATATATGAGTAGTAATCAAGTTATAATACTGCTACATATATCCTTTTGGATGATGTTACTGATCAGAATTCCTTAAAAAATGAAAATAAATGCAAATACAAATGTAAATGGTAGTATATTATCTAATCCCTTTCCTTTCCAAAATTTTTCACATAATCATTTGACCTTTTTCCAAGTACATAGTATTTCTACTCCAAAAACCTACAATGGGATGGAGGGTGTGGAGGTGGAAGAAAATGGTCTTTAAGAACATCCAGTTTTCTGGTGGGAGTAGAAAGAGATTGTCATTTTTTAAGCAGCAATCATACTTTTTATTGGTACATTATAAAGCAGTTTGATGCAATTCCTAAGCAAGTTATACAGCATCACCCTGACATCTCAGAACCATGTCTAATATGTGACAGATATAAAAATAAGTATTTGCAACACACAGAGAAAAAGTATCGATTTTTTCCTGCATATAAGACATGATTACACAAAACAAGTAAATGAAAAGGTAGGCCTGCTCAGTTCTTAAATCAACCCTCAAACAAGAGAAGAGATCTTTCAAACACAACATTTGCTAAAAAAATATTTCTCAATGTACTTCTGTATTGTTTTTAACTATTCATTATGAATGGCATTTTACCTACTGCAAAATAATCCATACCTCACTGACTGCTGGATTTTCCCAAAAATAGATAATGAATCTGTACCAAAGAAAGGAGAGATGAGAGTAACGGAGTCTAACTAAACCAGGAACATTAAATTCACGATAGCACACCTGCAGATGGTGCTGTTCCACAACATTTCCTGCATAAAATCGGATTAAAATGCATCAGTTAGTCTATTCTTTGATCTTTCATTATATATTGCCATACAGTACATGCAACTTTTAAATAAAATGATTGGCTGTGTGTGAAGGCCAAACTAGATGGAAAATGATACCCAAAGGTATATTGTTTCCCCATCCCAAAGATGTTTCTTTTTTTTTAACTCCTTATTATACTGCTAACAGTAACATCATATTTTTTAAATAGAATATAGTATTTGAGCATTGTTGTTTGTGAGATTAAAAATTGTAGTTACTTAGAAAAGCTATGCTCTTAATTGTGTTTCCATTTCAAACATGCTACAGTACATTAACATTTGTTGGCAATTTTTCCAGAATTTTACTATGGGCTACAGGTGAAGAATTATACCATTTTCACAAAGACTGTGGAGACAGTAGAAATAAAATATTGCTCCACAGAGTGAAAAATTTTCAGAGATGTGTTTATTGCCAGATCAGAAGACTGAGGGCAATAAATGTTATTAATGAATTAAATTATCCTTCTATATTATAATTTAATGTATTTTCCTTTGGAACTAGTTGTATTTGATTGATTATTCCATAATTTTTCATTTTTCAATCATGAATAAAAGTATCAGTAGTACTACTACTACAACTGCTACTACTAGTATTACTATTACTACTATGAATTTGTACAAATCATGGCTTTATACTTCTTTGTCTATGGACGACCTAAATCTAGTCCCCATTACAATGGGAGAGTCTTGTTTTAATCAGTAACACTGCACTGATGGAAATCCAACGAGTCCCTGAAAACCAGTCATTGTTTCCATATTTTGGAGCATTATAAGACTTGGTCACTGTATTTAAATATGGAAAACACTCAAATTCTGAAACATTTCTATAAAATATTAAAACACGTTGCAGGACAAGACTTAAATAGATCAGCAGAGGTTTGGGGTTTTTTTTAAGTGACAATCTCTGAACATTAACATTTTATAACTGTAAGGAATAACAATTAATTTTTACTTAGACAATTAAATATCTACATTTTTGGGCAGTATATAAATTAAGAAATATTAAACACTTTTAAAAATAAAAAATATGCATATAATAAGCAGATGTTATGTTTTAGTTACAGGGTATGTCAAAGGAATGTGAATGGTTTAAATGGGAAATCTTTACCTACTGGCCCTAGTGGCAGTATTTTCATTGACTTCGCTGATGTCATAATTACATATGCTAGTCTTCCACAGTCAAAGCCACCCACTGAAACCAGTGGAAGGGCAGAATATTTCATGGGTATAAACATAATTATTGAGTGTTCTGTTTGTTTTGCTGGGATATTTACTTTAAGGGTCTTTATTATGCCTTCTAAAAAAATTAAATCAGAAATTATTCACTACTATTTACTGGCAGAAGTTTTTTTTCCCGTGTACTTAATTGCATGTACTGTCTGGAACATGGAAAATAGTACTGTCTTCAGTGCTTGTTATGTTTTTGTAAGTCAATTTGTAAATATCTGCATTGAATTTACTACGTGTCTCTTCTACTTGACCATAACACCAGCACATGCCATTTCATTTAGACAGAAAAAGATTCAGCTAAAGAACTCATCAGATAGAAGTCCATATTCTGACTATATGTGCAATATGAATGTTTTTAAATTGTTTTTTGAGGTGCTATTATCCCTTTTTCACACTCTCAGGGCATGAGGAGGCTTTGGCAGGAAGGTATCCCTACAGTATAACTAACCAAGACAGTGATGGGGCATTTGGCTAATTAATGAATGCATAGTACTTTCTGGAAATGAAATTTTTTTTGTTGCAAACTAAAGATAAATTTGGAAGAAAGGAGTATGAGGTAACTCATCTATCTTCTTATAGAATAATCTACTAATGCAAATATTTTCATTATTTTTAGAGTTGTGGCCACCTGCAGACATAATGTGACAGTCTTCAAATTCATTCTTTTCTACTAATGTGATACATTTTTCTCAATGTCAGAAGTTTGTGTACAGCATGCATAATGCACTCATTGTATTACACAGAGATTAATCTGTGTAATTAACCCCAGCAGGAAAATAGGCTGGAAAAGATTTCCAGATTATTCTTAGTTTTATCATAAATTTTTTTTCATTTTCAAAGCTGATAACTACCCTAACTCACTCCTATTTTTTGAGTCTATTTTTTTGGGGTTTTTTTCTCTCCAGTTCTAATTTAGTTTAGTAAAAAAGTTAAAACATCTAAGCAGTCAGATTAGAAACTGCCTTTTTCTCTTAAAAATTAGATTTATTAAGCTGATACCTATAGTAAACTAAAAATAAAATTAGAAAGTAGACCCAAGTGTGTTTTCATGGTATATTTAGAAAAGGACAACAGAACAGAAAACTAGATGACATCTGTAGAAAATGATGCCATATATCACACAACATGTTTCAGTTCAGTTTGGTGAAATGCCAGAGCAGGTTTCTGTTTATGTAGTGTAAATGACAGTCTGCTCTATGCTAACAAAATGTCTGTTTGGCAATATGTATAACAGATTTTTGATAATTTTAAATTTTATGTTACTTAAATATATTTATTTTCTAAAATAACTTTCTTTTTGTGTATGAATTTACTGATTCCAATTCTCTTACTCCTTATTTGTATAAATAATTACAATTTGTGTTTTATGATAGTGTCTAAACAATTTGTTACAGTTGTGTTTAGAAAAGCTGAAAAACTAGTTACCTAAAATTTTAGTTTGTCATTGAGTATAAATTTGATATTTAATCTAAAATTTTGTATTCTGTGTTACTAGTTTCTATTATACCAGGAAGCCCAGCCCTGGACACAGTACTCCAGCTGTGTCTCACCAGTGTAGAGTGGAAAGTATCACCTTGGCTTGCTACTGTATTTCAGCACAAATCTAGGATTACACTATGTCAACACATCAGCTTCTCACAGTAAAATACCTAATTAAATAGTATCATATTTAAAATTAATTTTTAATCATACATTTGTATATGGAGTGTTCTGAGTGTTCACATACACCGCGTATTTTTCTCAGTTTTGACTTCAGCAGAAGCCATTGTACCTGGAAATTATTTCAGCCCTCAAGCGTCAGGATTTCAGTTTTGAAAGGAGTGTCCCTTTCAAGACAGAAATCATAGTCCCGTGGTGTCCAGTTGGCACAACTTAGGCTAGAGTATTCAAGCAAAGATTACTTTGAGCTTAATTAAAAAAGAGAGAGAAATATAGGTACTTTGATACTAATTAGTCACCAGTTCAGATAGTAGTTTATTTGACTTGAGTAACACCTCGCTTTCATCTAGTGTGTATAGAGCGGGAAAAAAATATCTCTGAGAGTGAATATTTGCCCTATATATCCTGAAAACAATACACAGGTCCAACAAACCAAGAAAAACGTGAGAAACAACCATCCCACCCCTCAACTACAGAGTTTTTTCTTGGTTTTTTTCCTTAGGAAACTGAGTCTGGATAATTGTTATGTATAATATTTTAATACATAATGAGGTTACCACAGTATTATAAGGCAAAAATTGTTACACTTGAAATAACACTAAAATATATCCTGACTTGCTCAGCTGCCACTTGCTGATTCTTAGGTCCCCTGTGTAAAGACTGACTTTACTGTTCTGTCTGCCTTAAATATCTGTATTGTCCTAGGGCTGCCTGACTCTTTCTGAGGACCTTGTTTGTTGTGGCAGCAATGGATAGAGGGGCAGGAGAGGGCACTTCCCACCCTCACACCTTGCCTAGTTGAGTCCTGAGCAGACTGCTATGGGGCCGACAAGGAGGTGTGGAGGTGGTTGCTGCCTCATCCCCTTACTCCACACCCGCACCCACCCAACTACCCTGGCTGGATCCTCCTGAAGGCACAGGCAGGCAAGACCACCCCCACACGCTGATGGGGCAAGGACTGGCCTTATTACAAACTTGCAAGGAGCCCCGTGGGTGGTGTGCACCCATCACTCCAATTGGATCCTTGAATCATGAGGTCTGGAAGAAGCTGCTGCTTGAGCTGCTACTGGACAGACCATGTGTTCCCAAGGAACTGCTGTTGGAGTAATAACCCCCTCCTTCCCTTTTTCTAGTTCCTCTCTCTCCTATCCCCCCCTCAACTCTCTCTCTATCTATCATTTATCTTACAGCGTTTTCTTTACAGTGTGTGTTGAATCAAATCCGAATGACCTTGGCTGTGTTCAGGGATCAGACTGTAATCTGATGAGATTCAAATATGTTTTCTGCAACTTTGGAATCTTGTCCTCCTCCCCTATATCTCGGCTATGCACCCAAGTTTTTTGGTTTCACAGAATCACAGAATCACCAGGTTGGAAAAGACCCTCAGGATCATCGAGTCCAACCATTCCTATCAATCCAAGCAATGCCCCTCAGCACCTCATCCACCTGTCTTTGAAATACCTCCAGGGAAAGTGACTTAATCACCTCCCTGGGCAGCCTGTTCCAGTGCCCAATGACACTCTCCATGAAAATATTTTTTCTGATGTCAAGCCTGAACCTTCCCTGGTGGAGCTTGAGGCCATTCCCTCTTGTCCTCTCCCCCGTCACTTTTATTAATACAACACTTTCCCTCATCATCTCTAAAACAAGTATCAAATTCTTTGGGCTGTGTATTAATGACTGAATGACTGGAATACTTATATAAAAAATTAAAAAGCTTAACTAGACTGCATAACTACCTCAAACTGCCTAAGATATAGCTTTTTGTAGTTAAGTAATTGAATCTAATTGCTGAAGATGCATTTCCCTTTAGTTGTCAAAGAGATAATTTATTATTCTTCATACCTTGGGGAGACTCATTTCTACTTCAGATTCACTTTAAACATCTCATGAAGTCTTAGAATGCCCACATTCAGGAGGCCAAACTCCTGTTTGGCCCAGGAAGAGGTGTAGTATGTTCCAGGGAGAGGTTCAGAGTGATGCTGATAAATGGCCCATATTCGATAATGCAGATACACTACTTATCATTCACCCAAAATGCTGACATAGGGAAAATGGGTGTGGCTTCTTTTGACCATAGGCCAGAATTATCTGTTGACAAATGTGGCAAAGTGCTGAAATTGGTACAACCAAATATATTTCACCACCAGGGAATGTGATCTATCAGAGTTACTCTACAGATGAGAATCTTGAAAACAGTTAGTTTAGAGAAGATTCCTTAGGGATAAAGGCAATCCAAGGATTTTCAGTATTAGAAAGAAGAGTTTGTCTTGTGAAAATAGACCAGAAGAACAGATCCTGCTAAGCTACTTGATATGCCTGTCATACCAACATCTGCATCTGTGTTTAGGCTTCTAGATTCAATTTGTAGTCAGTGGGAAAATGAAAGCACTTGCACATTCAGTTCATCTAGCAAATTTTGAATGTCTACTTTTATTCATGAGGTGAATCATGATTTAAGAGTGACCATCTCCTTCAACCATAGTGGAAAGTTAAGATGGTTATATAGATACGGCATATTTGTTCACGTGAATTCCTCTTTGCAATAGTGCACATTTCTAGGACTAAGTGCCTTCTAATCATTAGACCATTAAGCCTTCAAATTAAATTCATGGGGGAAAAACAGTATAAAAATTATAAAGCTACTATAAAATTAATAGAAAATATAACAATATCTGAAAATGTTTCTTACATTCTTTTGTTCCTGTTAGATCACCTACATATACTGAGTAATACACTCAGTGCAACATCACAGGTGGATAGATCTCTTCGTCATTTCTAATTACCTTTATAAATAACAACTTCTCATTACTGCCTGATCACAATAACAAAGGGATATGTAAACTCAAAATTGGCAGGAACATAATACATTTACCACTGGGGAACCACTGGTATGTGGATACCTTATTTGCATAAATGCACATGATTAAGTTATGTGTTTCTCAAATCCAAAATGGCCACTAATGTCCTGCAAATAGATTTTCATGGGATTTTATTCTAAAATTAAAAACCAGCAAAAATGTACACTTCAGTAAGGGTAATTCTAAGGGTAATTGCTGACATCTGCTTGTTTGTTGGGTTTTGGGTTTTTTCTACTATTATTTATAAAAAGATGTTGAAACTTTGTATTTATAAGACTAAATAGTCTTCCCCCTTTCTTCACCTTTCACTCACACCCCTCTCTCTGCCTGTCTCTTCCACACAATAATAATTTATGAGATAATATCCGACAAAGAAAGGAGCAATAGCATATTTTGAAATATAAAGTGAATTTTTTGTTATAAAGTGAATTTTTTGTATTAATTATGAGGTATAACAGGTTCTGTGTATCTTAAAGCGTAATAGTCTGTTTTCAGACATCATCAGTGTGATGATGCCTTTGTTTGCAAGGCAAAGACATTTTAAAATAAATATAGGATCAGAATCTGTATATTAATAAATTGTGCATGTGTGTACTCTGTGTTTATGTCTACTGGTACTTTGAATTAAGATATCGATGGAAAGAACTCTATTTTAAAATTGTTCCTTTGTTTCTTTCTCCTTTCTTATAAGGCCTTTGATTAGAAATCATTTATGCATACTTTGAGAGAAATAACTTTAATAACTGATCAAACAAAGTGAGATTAAAGAAACTAATTTCTATCATCTAGCCTCAATGATGTTCACCAATACATATAATCAGGCAGTAATTTTTTTTTGTATTGTATATAAGAATAGGAGTTAAAAAAAGATATTATAAACAGAAGTAGCATAAATTTACTAATAATGTCAAAGTTGTATTATTATAAGGCATAGTATGAACACCTATTTTCTTGTCAGACTGTAAAAAACGTGATCTGAATGAATGTTTATTACAGATGTTTTATTCATCTGTTAATTATTTATAAACAATATGAAGTTCCATTTTACATATAAAATGTGACTGTCAATAAATTCTGACGACAACTGGGAGAAATGTTAATGTCTGCTAGACAACATAGTCATAAACTGCAAAATGTGGGCCTTTTGCTTACATGTGTCTCTAGAAACAAAGTAATTTTTCATTGCTGACTTGTCTGCTATACTTAATTTTGTTTTTCTTCTTCTCAAATTCATAATAATTCTCAGGAGTAAGGTCTTTTCTTAACAAGTACTGCTTGACATTTACCTTTACATACATTGTAGATATTTGAAAATGAGCATCTGTCAATACTATGGCATGAATTTTAAAGTTATTAGTCAAGCAAATAACTTGGCCTACAGATGTCATCAACACCTTTTCAAATTTCAAAATAAAAAACTCTAGCAGAAGAAAGCCAGAACAGTTCTCCTTGCCAACATTAATGAATTGCCAGTTAGAAATGGTATGCATGTTTCTATAATGTTAAAAAAAAAGGACGTTTAAAAGTTCTGATTATGTTAATTCACCTTTTTCTCTACTGAATTTAAACTGAAAGATGAATTTACAATAATGAATAAAAAAAATAGAAGTTAGCTGTTAGAGAGATATCTTGATCGAAATCTCACCATGCTATTTAAAGGACAAAGTGAATTAATCTTTATCCAAATGTTTTAATGTTACATAGTTTGTCAAACACTCAGAGAGTTACCTGAAAGAAGTAATGCAATCTGAGGGCTGGGGTTTTTTTTTTTGCATAAATGTTTTTTTCTTGAATTTGAGAAAAGCTAAAAGGCAGCAGACAAGATTTTCTTCAAAATCTTGTAATTTTGTAAACAAATGAAAATATTCGTGTGTTTTATTTCTTTCTTACTATATTATGTTTAAGGGTTTTAAATATTCAAAAGCATTTATTCTGCAAACCTTTTTTTGGAGTGGGGAGACAAGAAGTATTACAGAATTTAAATTTTAAGAATTTATTTAGTTTATTTTTGAAACAACTTTTTTTTTAAAAAAGTTAAATGAAGTTGAGTTGATGGTAAGTTATTGGAGTAATGGAAGCTATACAGAGACATTCAAATTTTAGTGTCTGAAAGAAAGCAACATTCAGCAATTCCTTGATGTTTTTTCACTCTTGATTTCATGAAATATTCAAATCTTGCTTTACCTTATTTGTCTACCTCCACGCTTCCATAATCTGTGGGTGCCTATATTGCTTCTGAACAAATCTTGAACAGCCAGTTGCTGATTTTACTTAGACTTTAGTATTTCTGATAAGAGGCCACCAAGATCAACAAAACTGCAACGTATTCCCCTCTTTATTCCATTTCCCTTTTGTCCTGTCATGATGTAGGAGTGATATAAGTTTACTAGTTAACATTATGCAGAACAGATTTCCATTGTAAAGACTTTGCATTTCCTTCTTATGCTAGATGACTTCAGGACACCATAATGAAATGAGAAATTGTTTCCTTAGGAGTGTATCTCATACCATGTCTGATTTATACAAGATTGATTAGTGCTATGAAATTTTTTTCATTGTATAAAGTTTGATATCTCATAACATGATTGCTGGGAATCCTTTGTTCTTGCAGGTTTATATGTAGGAGTGAAAACTGGAAAAACACTTGGAAAACAGGGAGCCAGAAAGTTTTTTAAAAAATCAAGTAAACTAAGAGTGCCAAGCATCATATGTGCCATTGATACTTTTTCTTAGAATATGATTTGGGACACAGTAAGGGCTGAAGAAGAAGGCACCCACAGGAGAATAAACATTTTAGAGGAAAAATAAAGACCTCTTTTGTTTTAATTTTCATTAAAAAAAGGCATAAGAAGTTCCATACATGGTCATTACTGAATATAAAACATTTCAAAGGCAGATTTATATGTGCTAAAATAAAACTGTTTGAACCTCAGTGGGTGAAGTGTACTTGAGTACAAGTGAATGCAACAACTATGACATCTTGGTTTCAAGTCAACTGGCAACATTTAAGGATTTATTTAATTCTACCACCGTTATTTACAGCCTTCAGATAAAAACTTTAATCTGAACTTCCTTAGAGGACCAGATATGCCACCCAGTCTTTATACACCAAAAAAGCAGTTCTGCCTACATTTCTCCAGCCCCTTAGTGATGGTAATCTTCTTGTTCGCATAACACTTGGCCCAAAGACAATCAATATGTTCATAAGGAAAATATACTTAACTGAGAAAACACTTGAATAGTATGGAATTCTACAAAAGCAAATTTCAGTGTCTTCTTAAGGGATTTCGTTTCCCTAAAAACTAAGACTAACCTGAATTTCTTTGAGGCAGATTTGAACATTTATTTGATGATTTTTTTTTTCCAAATAACAGTGATTATCACACTCACAAATAACAGAGCCTTCTTCTTCAGTAGGATCTAAAATGTTTCTAAAAATAACTTCCTCAGGACACTCTGTCATGCACTGAAACTGGCATGCTTTTGTCACCCTCTTTCAAACCAGCCACAATCTAGTAAACCTGTATGTAGAAAATGGGTATTCTATGAAGTGGGACAAGTCATATCACCCCAGCTTAACAAGTCAGTGATGCCTAAACTAAAGATGTTAACAGACCTGTAAAGTATTTTTCCTATCAGGAAAATGTTCCTCTCCATTGTTACAACAGCCTGTCCTTGGACAAGTTTGGGTGCGTTTAGCAAAAAAATAGTTGGCAATTTTATGCAACTATTTCTAGCACACCTGTTATGTACGTTTCTTGTCAATATCACTTAGCTGTCCAACTAAGCATGTAAGCTCTGAGAAAAGAGGTTGCTTCTGTATTGAATTTAAGGAAAGTTTCAAGAAGTCTACAACTTTTATCCAAGAAAAATAGATTCCTCCAGATGATGTAGATGGAGAATACTTGAATTACTTCTATAGTGCATGGAAATACTTACTAGGCTCAGTCAGTAGTTGGAGTTCCACAGCTGAAAAGAAATCCCTGTCCCAAGAAGATTGCAACTTTTTACATAACAGATGGTATATGGGAAGAAATGTGAAAAGCACATGATAGGAGAAGGCAAAAGTCTGAGATTTTTGAAATATATGTTTGTAGGGTACAAAATATCCAGTTAGAAGATTCCATCACTGTCTTTTCTTTCATCCCCTCCTCAGTTCTTTTTTTCTACTCTCTGATGATCACTTTACATGCCACAGCATTTACTTTCTTGTCCTTTTATGTTCCCATCTTATTCTCTTGTCTCCATTGTACTTTACCTTCTAAGCTTTGCCATCTTGGACATTGACAAAAATTTCTGCTTTTGTCACAATTAATAAAACACTGTATGCTTATACAGAAAGCAGGTTATAAGACTGAAGAATAAAGAGGGAGAGCAAAGGAAGAAGACAGTATTTCATAACAATTTTTGCTCACAGCTCTGCTGTGCTTACACCAACTTGTTTTAGTTATGCCAGCTGTAGGCATATTATGGAAGCATGAAAGAGATATTTGCACAGGGCAATGCACAGATCCAGGCACCATGAAACCTGAGGAGGGAAGGCAGGATATGGTCTCTACCTCTCTCCTATGTATATCTCTTTAGAAAACTTCTTATGTTTCATGAGCTCAAGAGCTAGTTGGAAGAACAGCTTTCAGCTGTTGAATTACTGGAAGCATTACAAATCCCAGAGACAACTTCTAGGGTCCTAACACTCTATGTGCTGGTGCAAATGTTGAGAACAGAACATGTTTTTTTCTTTTTTTACAGCCATGGCAGTTACTGCTACTTACTGAGTTTCCAGAGCTCATGTTACATTACACCTCATGTAGGTAAAATATTTCTCACCATTGCCAGCCCTGCAAAAGTGATTGCCAGTTCACACACTCAGCACAAACACCTCACTTTGGTATCCCAGGCCATGATTTACTCCTTTGTGTGGAAATAACATGTTTGTATGGAGTGTCCACCTCTCTTGTGTGATTAGAACTGTTATTTATTCAATTGAACAAGCAGCATTTGTATGCAACTTTAACCATGAACATTTTGGAGACTGGTATCAGTCACTAAGTACAATCCTGTCAAGTACCTGGTAGTGGATTAACTTTGACACCTAGAAACATGCCAGATTCTGACAGAATAAGAACTCACTCTGTATCTGATGTCAATCATTCACTGAGTGCCACTCCAAATGCTTATCCTGTTAGTGATGACATCAATCCGCATCGGCATTCAAAATACTGCTGCCCTTTCAATACAGAATTGAAAGCAAGGTTCAAGCCCCAAAGGGCAAACATTTTAGCAACCACCTATCATTTCTTAAGAATTAGTGGCCACTTCTGATGTGGAGATGTAGTGTTATTAATGGGCTAGCCAATTTATACAGCTGTTTTCAGAAAAACATATTTTTACTCTACAGTTAATCTATTGCTACATAGTCAGGCTCACTTAGAAGCAAAGTGATTTCCACCGTGTATTAAAATTTCACAAAGCTATTTAGGCTGAATTCTAGTTACATTCCAAGTTACAAAAATCTGCTAACATTAGTTAAACCTAACAACATATGACAAGGTCACACATACTTTTTATATGGTAGCCTGGTTACTAAGGCACTCACTTCGTAAGTAAGAAAAGAACAGAGATCAAAGTTAAAACTTAGGAGGAGTTTCAAAACTATAACCACCAGATGTTTAGGATTCTGTTTATTTGATCTTCACTTGTCTTCATAAATTCTGCATCTTGCCTGCACAGAGACTCAACCCAAGAGTAACTTTTCATTTTCTCTTTTCCTTGTTCACTCTCTCTTGTTCTATAATCCATCAGAGTAAGAATGACCTTGTGAAGTAGGAGATGAAGCTGAAAGGGAAATTTAACACATCTTTTATATCCTGGACAAGCATTATAATTATTAAACTATTTAAAATAGGAGTATCTCTGCAACTGTAATGATGGATTAAAAAGTGGGCTATGTTTAGTTATGTCCTTGCCCTTGATAGAGGACTCCACTGACCAGATCATACTTGGCTAGAGATCACTAATAAACAAGTCTGAGGCAAGTTCTTAAGCTCCTAAAAAAAGGCTAATAATCTAATTAGGATATCTGTCCTCCCCTTCATCCTGCAAAACCACTCATAGCTGAAAAATAAAAGAAAGACTTGTAAGGCTTAAGTACATCTGGAAATATAGTTTCCACTCTGTATTTCCCATGAGCCATGGATAATCCCTTGGTCACCATGCAGAAGTCATGAGTAACTCTTTGGAGATATGTCTCTCTTGACAGAAGACTTGGTATTTGATACCCTTAAAAACTCATTCAGACCCAGCAATTATTTTTTGTCTTTGAGATACAGAAATTGATCATTCATTTTAGAGACCTTACTTCTCTTATGAAACAGTCTATGACGCGTTATATAGTTGTACTGCTGTTTAGCTGCTACAATCCCATCAGAAGGGATTTCAAGTCATGTATTTAGGCAAAGCGCACACCAGAACAGTTCAACTAAGCTCAACAGACAAATGCTTATTCCTTTATCATGACAGCATGTTGCATTTACAAACCCATTTAAGCTATCTCAAAAAAAAAAATCATGCCTTAATCAGGACTCTTGGACTCTCTATGTGACATGATCTCTTGTGGTAAATGGAGATAACTCCAGGTGGAGGCTGGTCATAAGTGGTGTCCCCCAGGGCTCAGTGCTGGGTCCAGTCCTGTTCAATGTCTTTATCAATGACCTGGATGAAAACATTGAGTGCACCCTTAGCAAGTTTGTGGATGACACTAAGCTAGGAGGAACTGTTAATCTGCTGGAGGGTAAGGAGGCTCTGCAAAGGGATCTGAACAGGCTGGACCGCTGGGCTGAGACCGATGGCATTAGGTTTAACAAGGCCAAATGCCAGGTCCTGCACTTGGGGCACAACAACCCTGAGCAGTGCTACAGACTACGGGAAGAGAGGCTAGAAAGCTGCCTAGAAGAGAAGTACCTGGGGGTGTTGGTTGACAGCCGACTGAACATGAGCCAGCAGTGTGCCCAGGTGGCCAAGAAGGCCAATGGCATCTTGGCTTGTATCAGAAATGGTGTGACCAGCAGGTCCAGGGAGATTATTCTCCCTATGTACTTGGCACTGGTGAGACCACTCCTCGAATACTGTGTTCAGTTCTGGGCCCCTCACTACAAGAGGGATGTTGAGGCTCTGGAATATGTCCAGAGAAGAGCAATGAGTCTGGTGAAGGGGCTGGAGAACAAGTCTTATGAGGAACGGCTGAGGGAGCTGGGGCTGTTTAGCCTGGAGAAGAGGAGGCTGAGGGGAGACCTTATTGCACTCTACAACTACCTGAAAGGAGGTTGTAGAGAGGAGGGTGCTGGCCTCTTCTCCCAAGTGACAGGTGATAGGACAAGGGGGAATGGCCTCAAGCTCCGCCAGGGGAGGTTCAGGCTTGCCTTAAAAAAAAAAATTAACGGAAAGGGTCATTTGGCACTGGCAGAGGCTGCACAGAGGGGTGTTGAGAAACCATCCGTTGAGGTGTTTAAAAGACAGGTAGACGATGTGCTCAGGGACATGGCTTAGTGTTTGATAGGAATGGTTTGACTAGACGATCCAAGAGGTCTTTTCTAATCTGATGATTCTATGAAATTCTATGATTCTATGAGCATTCATTAACACAGGGCAGATGTCCTCAAGAAAACTAGATCTTAGGCCTTCAAATACTCTCCCGTCTCACTATCAGACACAACTACATATAATCCCTTTCATAAACTTGGGAACCTTCTTTCTAAAACATGATTTACTCTATTTGACCTTTTAAAAGGTTGCTCTAGAAACAAACTTCAGCTGAGGAAGGTCTAAAAATGTGAAGCCAGTTCTTCACTAATGAACTACCAAGATAGCATGCCTGTACTATATCATACTGTGCAAATACTGTAGCTTGCTTAGTTACCTAACATAGTGGAACAAAATTAACACTGCTGTAAGTTTGGGCACTGACAAAGTACTTCTAAGGAGCCGTGTGGAATCCAGCATCAATGGTTCAAAAAGGTACCTTTCTGCCACTGCCATGGGGAGGTCAGAGTTTGCACTCCAGTAAGTAGCTATGATAAAACTTAAAATATTACTGACTTTCTTAGAATTCAGGCAACACAGAACGAGCGCAGCTGTCAGCAATAGGAAGCTCTGCATAGTTATAAATGTTAAATATCAATTTGTTTAAAAGAAGTCAAACTTCTTCCTCTACCATAAACTGCAAATCTGATGACTTTCAACTCATTAAAACTCTTGTCAGACATTTGAATTAAAAGTATTTGACACCCTTAAAACCAGAACATTCATTAAATATAGATTAGTTTGTAAAGGTTTTCTCAAATAGTTTCTTAGTTCCATACATAGAAGCTTGGAAAACCTTGTTTAGGAATCCAAATACTACATTTGAGGCCATTTCCAAAGGCAGTAGAAGTGTTCTACTGACTTCAGTAAGTTTTGCAACAGGCCTCTACAATTGCTTGAATACATAAAAAAAAGGGAAGACTGGATACCAAAAGGTCACATTTCTGAGTGACTTCCTTGCTTTTTTTTAACTCAATTTTTAGGAGACATTTTGTCTTTGCATGACAAATTATCAGTTTTATGTTCCTTATGAAGAAACAAAAATGTTGTTTTTATAGTAATGTATGTTCTCTTTTAATATGAAAGGCATGTAAAAAAAATTTAAAGGGTGTTACATTTACTGAGGTTTATATCTAATTTTACTTTGTTTTCAGTGGAAGACTAAGTGATGGATATAAATTGAACTTTGAAAGTAGAAGGTTTTTAAATAGAATATTTGACGTTTAAAGCTAACAGGTTACAATCTGATTCCAGTAAATCACGGTAATTAAAATAACAAAATCAGCAACAACAAGAATAAGAACAGATGCACTGAGATTTTCTTTACCACTACAAGACCAGGAAGTGTTGAGGTCTGAAATCAAGTTTATTTTTTCAATATTCAGATTAATTATTTTAATATAATAGTTTTCTTAATTTATGCTTGTGACCTAGTTTCACCCATTTATACCATGAGATATTTCTGATATCTATTGGGTAGAATACAGCATTTCCTCAGTTGCTCAACAGTCCTTTGGTTTTTTGTTTCTTACAATGGTGGTATTGTGAAAGCATCCTATAAATTCTTGTTGGTATCTGCATTAATTGATTTGTCTGCCTTTGAAATCTGGGCAGAAGATGAATGATTTCTTTGGTGGATGTTTCAATTTTAAGGCATTTTAAATTTTCTTCTCTTGTGGTAGGTAACCAATTAATTGAGATTTATTTTCCAATTGCTGTAAAAATTGTGTTGTTTATTTCTGATGTGATTCCTGTGTTGCTTATGGATTATCTTGAGCCTTCTTCATTATAAATTAATCTACCCCCATTATTTTGCACTATTAACCTATAATACATGCTGCTAGCAGCAGAAGCCTTTGTTGTACAGCTTTTTAAACTCCTTAGATATATCAGCATGTAAAGCTATACCTTGGATTAAAACTATAGTACATATGCACATAAATACCTTGTTTTGTAAGTATATAGATTAAGGTTTTCTCACGAACAATACCATTATTAATGAATCAGTGAAGAATTGATATCTGAGCTCTTCCTGCCTTGACTTTTGGGAGAAATAATACAGGCAAAGCCTCTTCTGTGGAGGCGGTTTCGCATTTCTGTGTAGAGTAGTGCTTGTGTTCCCTACATGAGCTCACCTACCCAATTCCTGTTAATTCCAGCCAGTTTGTACCCTGTCCTGGTTTATGCTTATGTATATTCTGGCATCAGCTTTTCGATCTACTCTCCTCTAGATGGCAACAGAGGAGGGAGAAATAGGAAGCACTCCTCTGGTTTTAAAAAAGCAAAACGATTAGCATCAAGAGAAAAAAAGGGAGAAAGTAAAATGGGAGGGGAAAGGAAAGAGCTTCAAAGAGTTCTTCTTTTGATGTCCTCCCCTCTTCTAGAAACAGTAGTATTCCTGATCAGAGGATATTAGCCTTCTTTTTATATTAGCTTCAGTTATTTGATCTTCCTTATAAGAAGGAATGGTGGAACAGTCTTCCAATGAGATCAATTTTTTTCTCAGCTGTGGGCTGCTGCTCCTTCTTTCAGTTATACTGACTTCACAGCTGGCCAGCCTTATCTAGCGGGAGAAGTAACTATGAGAGCTGAGCTGAGCTGTCAGAAAACACTGTGGAAAGAAGGTGAAATATCTACATACCTTTAATAGATACATATCTTCTGACAAATTTTAAAGACAACCTTGATTTAAAAGCCTTCTTTCAAAAACCTTGTTGCACTCAAACTCCCTTTTCTTGCAAGGCAGTGCTATTACTTAGTGCTAATTTTTACTTATGTCATACACATAACAGCTATTTCTGGAGATTTTTCTGGTTTATATGAACAGACAGCTTTGCATGTAGCGGTAGCTATTGTCCATAATTACAGTTCACAGTCATAATGTTATTGTTAAGGCTCTATCAGTGCTCACATAATACTGTAAGAAGAAGTTGGGATTTTTTAAAAAAAATGGTTGGCTTTCTGATAAGAACTAAAAAATAATTCTGCAAATATCTAAAATTGGATAATTCTAAGTCCTAACCTGTAAGAAGATAAAACTTAAGAGAGTATTTTGAATTCATGTAGAAAACTGAAATTATGCTTGCAGTATTTTTTAAAGTAATGTCTGTTAGTATTATTCTGATATTGTTGTACAGAAATACAGATAATTAGATCAAAACCAGCTACAGAAATAAGGCAGGAAGGATGAGTCTGGAGCTCGCATAAAATTCCTGCAACGCTTAGACATATGTAGGATGAAGAGACATCAGACAGTCCTATGAACATGGGTATTGCCAAGAGTGGTCAAAAAGGAGCATGAGGAATACAGGTGTGTGGAAAGCTCATTAGAAAATATAGGAAGAGAAGACTTTGATCAGTCATTGTAGGATGACACAAACTACAGAAAGTAAGTTGTAACATTGTATTAAGAATTAGGCTAAATCTAGCATTCCTACAAATCTCAGAACACATCCATGCACATGTGCGAGACATGACTTTTTGGCTACACCTAAAGTGAGGGACCCAGAAAGGCATATAAACTCGTCAGTGCAGTGAATGCAGCAATCTAGCTGTAAACTGATTCGAGAAGATGGGGCACATTGGAATATACCCCTACTGATGTCTCCCAGGTCTGGGCCCTGTTAATTTAAAGCAGTTTTTGATACTGTGGACTTTCTGGTAGAATAAATCATGCATTTTTTTAAAAAATTAAAATTAACTAAAAAATTACTTTCCCTGCCCTGAATTTTGTATGTGTCTGTAGCTGCTAAATAGGAACTGCCAACAAATGCCATATAAATTTATAAATTTCTAACTACCATGGTAGTGGAAAATCATTCAGAGAAGCTGGAGAGGGGCTCTTGAGTGGTGACCTATAGATGCATTTCCAAAGAGTAGCAGAGAAGGCTTTCTATACTTGTACGGTCTATCAGCAAAGGCAGCCTGCCTAGGGATAATGGTTACTGAAAACAGGCTCAAATAAACAGTCTCTACAGGCCCTCATACCCATAGATGTGTTGATGACTATGTTTATGGATTTTTTCTGATTATGTGAAGATATTATACACTGGGCTTGAATATGCAGAATCTATACTTGATCATAGTGAGAACCCTTTGTAGCTTCTTTATCAAGATTTCTTTCCTATTTGGACCAAATTCTTCAACTTTACAAAATTTACCTGTTAGGATTCTCTGTTCCCTTTCTGACAAGCTTAGTGTGCGCTTGTTAAAAAAGCCTTAGTTTGTTGCTCTGAGGTTCAAATTATTAGAGAGCCTTCCAGATGCTACCTCCTCTGCACAGCTTTCCCACTTAGGTCTAGCACAGATGCAAGAGATAGGAGTCTAGAACAAGCTGGGGAGGCACAACTTCTCACCTTTTGATTTCATTAAGACACAGTACTGTCTATAAAGGATTTGTTTATCCTTCAGGGCAAGATCTGACTGTACCAGAGCAGCTGGACAATATGAAAGATTGAAATAGAAAGTCAGACTGTTACTTTCTGTCTTTCTAACACTAAAAGCTATTGTTTTCAAGCTTTATTAACTTAACGCTGCAGCTTTATACATCCAACCGTCACAGAAGGGTTATTCTGTTCCTTTGCAAGTGTATGAGGTAATTCCTGCCTTTGATGATCCCAAAAGATAATTCAATAAGAACATATCCCACTGACTGAAGCAGAACTTTCTTAAATGAGTAAAGAAATTAATTCGAGTTTCTCCAGAAGGATATTGTTGTGATTATACAGAAGTGTTGAAACAAAAAATCACTTCTTTGTGATGTAATGTTTTCAGCCTGGAAAAGAAAGGAAATAATACTAAGTCCTTACAAACACATATATCTTGGGGACACTTCCCAAACCTCCAAGTGTATGTCCTTGGACAATCTTCTGGACTTAATGAAATCTCTGCAGAATGTATTTGCATACTTAGCTTCGACAAGCATCCTAATAAATTTTTATGTATGCATTTATGCCTTTAACTGCGAGCTGAACAGAAAAAAGTGCTGGTATGGATCATTCATACTGTTTAATTCTTAGCTTCATCTCTGTTCAGAATGTAGTGCAGGTCTGTGATCATCCCTGCTGGGCAAGTTGAATGTGCTATACCCACATCTTAGTGAGGTAAGAGAATTTGGCTCCATGAACATGACTCATACTGTGCCAGATGGTCTTAAGGATGGAGAATGGCATCGTATCCATTATATGTGCCAGTATAAATTAAACTTCTGTCTATGTATTTAAATTGAGAATTGGGAGCTTTTTTTTTAGTGAAATCTGATATTGTATTTTTAATTTAGACAAGGAGTCCTTAACAAGTAGTATAGCATTGATTACATAAGCACATTCAGTTTCTCCTTCAGATGAACTTAAAAGTCATTCTTTTAAGCAGAGTAATTATGTGCCCTCTTTTGAGAGCTAGCAAATATCTATTAATTCAGCAGTATGTGTATATTGATCTTCTGATCTTAACCTATTCTGTTTATTGTCCTTTAACAGAATTCTTCCATGTACATTAGTGCTTATGAGAAAGCTGATGAGAGTTTTATTTTATCTAAGCAATTTAGGTGCCTATATTTGCAGATTAAGGCTCTACATAAAGATATGACATCATAAAAATTACACTGTAACGTATCTGTGGGTTTTATCATAAAGTACAAATTGATAAAGCTGTTCTTACCAAAAATATTTCTTTCTCTTTAACTGAGAATACCTGTAGATACAGCATATTCTCCATGTAAGTAGTTAGTGCAACATAAAGACAGAAAATGTTGCTGAAGTATTTAGATTTATGAACATATTTAGGGGGAATTTTCCGTGTTCTAGAGTAGAACCAGTTACTATGCATTTCCTCAGCATGTACTAAAACAATTTCTGTAAATTAGGAAAGTAGATAGGAATTATTCTATGCTTTAGGATGTAGTTTATGACAGATGATTGAAGGGTGTAGTTCTGCCCAAAGTCTGTAAGCAAGCTGAAACATTCATTTTAACAGATCTGTGGACCATATCCTTTGAAGGATAGGCAGATATTTTTTTAACCACAATGTTTTATCACTGCAAGGTATGCCCTTGGAGGCAGAATGCAAAACTTTTATGGAAGTGCAAAAAAGGCATGGATACAAAGCTTCTTTGTGAAAAACAAACAAGCAAGCAACAAATAACTAGTGTTTCAGTCATTATGTTCTCTGAGAATTATTTCTGTTTCTGTCTGGTGCTTCTGTCATTTCTAACATCTGAAATAGAGCATTGCATTGTCCAGTTTTAAACAAGCTAGCAAATACCTATCAGTTCTTGACAATAATATGAACTTTGTTTTTAACTCTTTCTGTCTCCCCCAGAAAGATAATCAAGTTAAGGAAAGTGTAACTTCACCAGGGTCCAAGAAGCTGCAATACGAAAGTGCTGGACTACAAAGATAAGTAAAGGTTGAGGCAGAAAACAGTAGTGAAGATGGAAAGGAAAACCCATTTCATTTTTTCTGCTATACACTGCTAAACGCTCAGTACAACCAGCACTGGCTTTGGTGACAGGCCGCTCCAGGAAGTACCTTCAAAATGCTAATGATTCGCCTCATAAGGTACACGTCCAAAATGCAGGTCCTATGAATAAACTTATAAACCCAAATATTTTAATTAATCATTATAAATAAATAAAAATAGAAATTAATTAATGAATTAATGGGATAGATAGTAACGTAAACCTTTGATTTCTATACTGTTGACAGTTTCATTGACATGAGTTAACCATTTTTGTGCTGGTGCTTCTAGTGAGACATCACATCTCTGTGTTATGCCTGTATGCACTCATACAGCTAAAGCAGATTTTTATCACTGCACAATGTTTACAGTTCTATGGAGTTTTTACTGAAAATTAAAATTATCAAGAACTTTTTATTTTCCATCACATTGTTTTCTTATTCTGTCAATATTCTTTCTTACACAACAGTATATAGATTTCTTATTAAAGAAATGTCTCTTTTCATAGTCGTAACTAAGGTATCTGAATATCAGTGTTACAAGACAGAAAATCACTTATAAGTCTTTAATGGAGTATTATTAATGGAATATTTCACCTACCCTAGCAATTCCTTCACAATTTTAGAAGTGTTAGAGAAGATAACAAAGTTGTTTCTCTGTTTCTGTTTTCTTCATTCCTCTTGCTTATTTCTGCTTATGCTCACTTTAAAACTTCTGTTTTGAGTGCTTAAATCAAAATCATCATTTTTTGTTTGTTTATTTTGTGAATTTAGAAGAAAGTAAATTTGGCATATATGCACTTCTTTGCTGAAAACAACATGGTTCAGATTTCCCAGAACAAGAAAAATCCAGCAAAGAACTGATGTGGGTTTTAATTCATGTATTAAGTTTAACATGGCATTAAAAAAAGTTTCTTCCTTTCATTTTCTGAAGAACAGTTCCAAAACAAGATCTAATTGTACTTCTTGGTCAAGGCAACAAAAGAACCTTTGAAATTTAATTTTAAATTTATCCCTGCAGAACTAATTTAATTATCTAATAATAATATATTATAACTTTAACAGTATATTTAAAATAATATATATAATATATATTATAGAATGTATAATGTAATATAGGATATAAGATATATGATGTAACATATGATTTAACATGAAATGTGCAATAAATATATTCCCAGAAGTGGAATCACAGAATCATAGAATCACAGAATGGCCATGGTTGCAAGCAGCCTTAGGAAGCCATCTGGCCCAAGTTCTCTGCTCAAGCAAGGCCACCTATAACAGGCTACCCAGGACTACACACAGCTGGCTTTTGACTGTTGCAGGCAATACGTCACCTAATGTAGCCTGGAATACAATTCTTTTCCTTTGTTGGCTCATGTTCAGCTTGGTGTCCACCAGAGTTCCCAGGTCCTTCTCTGCAAAGCTACTTTCCAGATGAGTAACCTTCAGCTTATATTGGTGCTCTTCTTTCCCAGACATAGGACTTAAAATTTCTGCTTGTTGAACTTCCTCATTGAGATTTCTGCCACCCCATTTCTCCAGCATGTTGAGGTCCGTCTGGATGGCAGCATGACCCTCTGACATATCAGCTGCTCCTCCCAGTTTTGCATCACCAGCACAGTTGAATGCACTCTGTCCTATCATTCAGATCATTAATGAAGATGTTAAACAGGACTGGAGCTGGAATTGACCCCTGAGATACAGTGCCAGTTACTGGCATCCAAGCTTTAGATAATGATGTGAGGTTCATCTTTCAAGTCGACAACAGTATTGGGGATATAGCTTAAACAATCAGTTAAATTGCAATGTGTAAAACTTTGCAGAAAATTTTGATGGAGGTGAGGGAACTTATAGCAGTTGAAGTAGCTTCAAACATAGAGCTGTCAACATGGACTCTTATCCTCATAGAATATTTCTATTTGATTTCTGAGATATTGTATGTATAGGCAATACCTAAGTATTTCTAATATTCTTGAAATATTTGTATATTTATAAATTCTATATGTAGTATCCTATATGATAGGGCCTGTGTATATATTAACATCAGTTGTTTATTCAATAATTATCAGAATATTCTTTATTTCTTAGAACTGAACCTTTGTATCTGAAGATGTATATAGACACACATCCATCAAAATGTTTGAAACGAGCACTGTTAGAGCATATGTTACAAACAGAGGATGGGTTCTCAGACATTCAGGTGTGTAACAATTTCTATAGGGAAAATATTTATGTTCTTTTGTGAAGTGGAGCAAAATATGAAATATTTCTAGTTTTGCAAGGTGAAAAAATATTTGCCTTTTTTTTTGTCTTTGTTTCAGCAATAAATAAATAAATAAATACAAAGGAATACTTCCACTTGCAAAAATATCCTCTGCTTTCTGTAATTTCCCTAAATCTGTATCTGGCAGTTATAAGCACGTTCATTAGTAAAAATAGCTACATTTCGATTACCATTATTCATGCTGACTAACGCCTTTCTTCAAATGGTGCTATTGACTTCCTAAGGTCTATTTGTAAAGTACTATTTGACACCAGGGAGAAGAGAGGAGTCAGATGCCTGATGCTTTGTCCAGGTCGGTGAGTCTAAAGATGTGACATGAAATCCTTACTCTATTGCATTCTATAGGAATATTGTCTTTGACTTCAATGAAATCAGAATTTAATCCATTATATATTTATTTATCTTACCCTTTTGGAGTCAGACATAATTTATTTCTCTGAAATCTGCGCAGTCTTTCATCAAAGTCAAATACTAACTTCATTTACAACACAGTGAACCAAATTGAAGTTCAGGGGAGTTTTTCTTGACAAAATTTTAGTCTTGGGTTGATGTTCCACAAAGGTGTTTAGCAGGCATTCAGTTAAAGCATCATTTTAAGCTAGTTATTATATAAGTATTCAGTATTCTTAAATTTAAAAACATGCTAAGGAGTACCCTGGAGTAGACTTCTTTTTTGCTGAATCAGGTCTATGAATAATAGGAGTAAGTGAGCATCAGAATATTTGGAGAGAGTAAAATTTGGCTTGAATGCACTGTCAGAGCAAGTTCCACAGGCTACAGACCGAAAGAATTAAAGCAGTGCATCCACTAACCACGTTTACAAAGAGAAGGCCATCATAGAAAAGGGACTTGGACGGTTTCCCATGACTTCCACCAGCTACATTAAAAAGGAAAAGGGCAAAACCAGTCAAAAGTGATGGATTCTTGACAGCTATGGCTGGTGTCGTGAGAGGTGAAGGGACAAGGAACATTGTTTTATATAGGACATAGCTGAGTCTTGCAAATGTAAGAAAAGATGGTCAAGTGAGAGGAAAGGACCCTTGATGACAGGCTAGTTACTATCTCCTCTGATGTTAATAAAGGAAGAAGTCTGCTTCACTAAGTTTTTTTATGCCTTTGAACCAAACTCAAGGAAACCAATTTGGCATTAAATAATTTTCTGAGTCACAAGTTTAGCTGAGATTATTTTCCTTTTCTATGTGTAAGAGCCTAGAAATCTATAATGGCCCTACGTTTCCTTCATTTTTGCCCTTGACTATGATTTCTTTTTTCTCTTCCATTTCAGCCTCTTATTTTGTGACTAAGATTCCTAAAATCCTATTTAATTCATCCGTAGGAAAAAATATTACCAAAAATATAAAAATTGTCAGCACAGAAAAAGAAAACATATCAACTATTCCAGCAATGCAGTAGAGAGTTTTGTAAGAGAAGATCACTTAATATAACAAGAAAGCTTTGTACATATTTCATGCTGAAGGAATCTCAAGAAATAAACATAACAATTAAATACCAGTAATTTTTGTAGATATTTATATAATTTTTTTGCAGATTTTTATATACATTTTTGCATAAGCTGCTGCTAGAATAGTCTTGTAAAACTTCTTTGAATATCAGCAATGCTCTCAACCTTTTCAATTTAATGAATAAAAGTTAGAATTTATAATTACTTATGTATGAATGCAATTAGAGGAGTTACATTAATAATAAATGAGAGTCATTTTTTATGAATATAGTCCAGAAGTGATAATTAGTGAAAGTACCAAAAATGCCGTAATAATTTTCACACTGCAATTATTTAGCCATTCTAAAGCAAACACAGTCTTTTAAATGGTCTATCTTATGAAAAATTTTAGTGCATAAAAGTGAAACTGAATTGGAAGGACTTTGTTTAAACTTAGGAACTGAGACATTCATGAATGCTGAAATAATTGCTAGTTAAATATAGAAGTTTGGAATAACATAGCCTGGAACTGACTTGTAGAGGTCATCTGGTTAAACTGACTGCTCAAAGCAGGACCAATTTAGGTAAGGTCACTGTGGGCTTTGTCCAGTTAAATTTTAAACACCTTCAACAGTGAATGTTCCACAACTTTTCTGGGCAACCTATTTCGAAGTTTGACTGCATTCACAATTAATATTTTTCTTCCTGATCAGAATATCCTTTTTTGAAAATTGCCTTGTACTGTGTATAATGGACTGCTGCAGGTGCAGAAGCACTGGTGATTTGCTCATTCTTAAACATTTACACAAAACAGCACTGTTTGATCCTTCAAAACATAACACCTAAGAGCATAAAATTGTGGTGGTTTTACAACGTTATGCAAGAACTTGAGTTTACTATGTAAGAGATCTTTCTTCTTCTATGTCTTAACACAGGTCCTGTTTCAGTTATCTGGAAATTATTCATACTATTTCAAAAGAATTAAAAAGCAAGCCAATACCTCAAGCAGGTATTTTTAAGCTTGAATCCCAGAAGAGTTATTCTATCAAGAAAATATTGTTTGCTCTTCTGGTCATTTATACACAGATAAAAATTTGGCTTATATGATTTATTTTAGATGGACAATTTCACATGGTTCTTTTCCTCTTCATTCCCTTCTCTCTTCCTTCTCCAGAAATAAGTATATTTAAACCATCTCACTTTAAGTGGAAAAAATTCCCCTTCCCCTTCCTTCACCTCCCTTCTACCCATCCCTCCTCCCACCAGGAAGTGAAGTCTATTTGGAAGCTAGTAACTGGCAGTGATCCCAAGGGGTCAATATCTACTCAAATCCTTTTCAACATCTTCATTAAAGATCTGAATGATGGAGCAGCATGCACCCTCAGGACATTTGCTGGCGACACGTAACTGTGAAGATACTGACACACCAAAGGGTCATTCTGCAATCCAGAGGGACCTCCACAGGCTGGAGAAATGGGATGACAGAAATCTCAACAAGGAAGTTCAGCAAGCAGAAAGACCTACAGCTGGGAAGGAACCTACCTCTAGGTTCAAAGACCTACAGCTGGGAAGGAACAGCACCATAAGCTCAGGGGCCACCCTTCTGGAAAGCAGCTTTGCAGAAAGACTTTATTTATACAGACACCTGAAGGGAATAGGCAAAGAGGATGAAGCGAAGTTCTTTTCAGTGGTACCCAGTGGTGGGACCAGAGAAAGTGAGCACAAATGGAAACACGTGAAGTTCTGCTTGAACATCAGAAAACACTATTTCACTCTGAGGATGACTGAGCACTGGCACAGATTGCCTGGGGAGGTTGTTGAGTCTCCATCTTTGGAGATATTCAAAAGTTGTCTGGACATGGTTCTAGGCAACCTGTTCTACGTGAACATTCTTGAGCAAGGGGTTTAGACAAGATGATCACCCATGATCCCCTCCAATCTCAAACATTCTGTGATTCTACGAAGCTAACTCTACATAATTGGTATCAGATAATATTGAACAAGCTTACATTTAAATCCTTTAGCTGGGTGTTTATTTCAAAATGTCCAAAGTATGAACTGTCTCATTCAAGCTTTCATTGTTTCCAAATGGAAAACCAATGCAAATGTCCTAACTTGAATGCAAAATATTTAGTTTATATGTAACATAAAATCAGTAAGAAACAAAAAGACAGAGAGAAAAGGAGGAAATAATGATTTTAGCAGGATATATAATAGATGTAATAGTTTCTAAGTTAAAATTTATATCAGAGTATTTAATGAAATCAAATGCATTACAGAGAGTGTCAGACAGAACTTATTAAAGTAAGTATCTAATTAATTTGATGAATCTTTGTAAATTAACTGTTTTCACCTAATGTAGTTCAAAGCTGCCACTACTAATTTTCACGGTTTGGATAATATCAGATATTTTATGTTGTACCTTACATTAGGTACCAATTTGGATGTTTGGATAATATTTACAGAATACCTCTCAGAAACCTGTGATTGCCCTTCCATTATTATCTTAGCACTGTGTCCAGAAGTTGCTTTTCAACTTTGCAATGTTTCATTGTTAAGCAGGAGTCATCAAAATAGTGGTTGCATTTACTGATAGAATGTTAACTACATTTTCAGAGACTATTACCCTGAAAATGTGTACTAATAGAAGTCAGAAGTCAGACAGTGTGCCTACATCTCTTTTATTCTGAATAAGATAGTTAAATATACACGCAAAGAAGGTACCAGCAAATGCATATAAACAATTATTACACGAAAATCTATAAAAGAATTGGTTATCTTATGTCCATCAATTTTACATTTAAAATTTGATGCCTTTGGCATTTTTAAGATCCTCATCTTAATTTTTATAACTTAGACACTGACAACGAGGTAGAATAACACTGTGTTATGAATAGTATATTTTGTCTTTTATGAGGCACAGTAGTCATAAGACCTAATTCTACTCACAGCAAAACTGTGCTACCCCACTGAGCTCAAGATATTTGTGTCATTTTCAGTGAATACAAACTTTGGCCTGTACTTTCTAAACATTAGCCAAAATATCTTTGGAGACAAGTATTATAGAAATCATGTTGGGTTTTTTCCTCTTTTTTCCTGCATTATGACTGCAGTGCTTTTCATTTCCTCTAATATTCATACTAATACATTAGCCATCAGCGTACGTTGCATATGGGAAATCCATATCCTATTTAAGTGTCACAACTTAAATGAAAGTTTAAGTAGAGATGTGCCTCGATAAAAAAGGCAAACCATAAACCGTAAGGATAATTTTATAGAAAATGCAGGTTATGTCTGACTGAAATACGGATGAAACAGGTCCAAACTTCATCAGATTTAGAACTACTAATTCTTTAAATGCTTCACCTCTGATAAGACCTCCATTGAAAAATGTGTGGCTGTAAAAATTTCTGTTATTATTTTCTTGTCACGTGTTTTTGTGCTTGTGCATTTGTATCTTTGTCTTCTTTCTGGTAGGGGTTTGTATCACACTGCTGAACTCTGGAGGAATATTAGATGTATATGAACCCAAAGCAAATGATCTCTGAATTAAGCACACCAATTTTCCAAGAAAAAAATCATCTGTCTTTTGAAATTGTTCACTGGTATAATCCAAGCACCAAACAAAATTGAAACAATAATTAACATAGTAATAGATGCACTGTTACGAAAAATCTGTTTTGGAAAACCAGAAACTGTGAGGATGTGCTTTATCTGAGCAGGTACACATGGTACAATGAAAGAAAAATTAATTTGAAACCACTATTACTCTTTTTTTGTACACTTAAACTATCTTGCCAGATGGAAAAAGATCATATTTAACAGATGTGCAGAACTGATGGAATACAATTTTCAGCACTGAGATGTGGTAGTGAGAACTTTCTTTAATGTTCATAAAGTGCTTTGAGATCAAAGGCTTACAAGGCATTAATATCACACACGATGGTGGACAAACAGAAATAGGGGGTTTATGAACACGTATAAGCTACTTTGTATGTACGAGATTACTAATTGTTTGCAAACGCTTCTGCTTGGTTTCCCAGGACTATGATCATTACAGGTATTTCTGACCTACTGGTGGGCTTTCCTGGTCATTTACCAACATGGCAAACTGAATGAGAGGTCTTCAAATTAGTTAGTGCTGACTGAAAGTTAGCCTTAAATGTAAACTACTTGTACTTCTCTTAGTTCATGGTGGATTAAGTCCTACGTTCAGATGGTGACTTGTATCACCTATGTGGAGAACTTTCTTTTACCTTTTTCTTTTTTTTTTTAACTAGTCTAAACAGAACATGTGATGACTGTTTGTTGATGCATAATTTAGAGTAAGTAAATGCTATGTACAGTTATGCAAATTTAAAGAGATCTAAGGGCTTATACAGTAGGCAAACATAAGAAATTAGAAATACTAGAAGAAGAGGATCACAGAAGACATAAGGTATCATAACAACAACATATTTTCCTGGATATGATTATTTTGCCTACTTGTAGATCTTTATTAAATTAAAAATCTAAAACTTCAGAGAATAAATAGAATAAAGAAACTGCCTTTCTGCAGGAAAAGTTTCCAGCAAAAATGTTCAAACTTCAGCTTGTGAGCAAGGTAAAATGCTCATTTTCAGAGTTATATTTGTTTCTGTGTTAAAAACACATCCCTGTGCTACTTACTCATACTAGTTTCATATTTGTAATAGGTTCATTATTAGGAAAGAAATCATATCTATCATTTTTTTAGTGGTTACTGCACTATGAGGAATTCTTTGGTGTGATATCTTTTCTATCTTTGTTTTTGTTACCCTCATGTTTTCTTTGGTTTGTGCACAATACATAAAAATGGAGTTTCAGTTCAACTTGAGATACAAAATATGCTGTTTTATAAGAACAGATATCTCTGTCCCATTAGAGTCTTTTCAGAGGGGTTTCTGGGGATCCAGTTACTAAAAAATTTATAGGTTTGTTTTGTATTGAATTACTGTTAAATCAAAGGCAATCTATCTATTCTGTGATGACACTGGCATCTTCTGTACCATGTTCCTCTTATTCCATCTCGATGAATATACTGAAATAAATTCTGCTAATGACAATGCAGTCAAAGAAATTCTGCTTCGAGTTGTTTTCTTTTTCCTTACATAATACTCAAGTTGACTTTGCTTCATTTCTTATTTCTGTTGCTAGGACTATTTATTTTTTTCACACGTGACATGTTAGTAATAATAATAGCAATAACAACAACTTTTGAAAGATAACTCTTACTGGGAGACAGGGTAAGTGATATATATATAATCTTATTAATTAAAAATAATAGAAAAGATGAGGACGACCTCCTGTGACAGTTAACAAACTGTAGAGTTTTTGTGGAACTTTTCATTAATGAGGAAGAAGCAAGTATTCACTCCTTCAGGACAAATAAATAGAATATTTATGTGCTTTTTAATGACTTGCCTGGTAGCATTTAATAATTTACAGAATATGCTTAGATATTTTGTAAATCAGAATATGGAGGAAGCTTTCTATTGGTAACAGAGCTTATAGGCAGGTTACTGAGGACCCTTAGTATATAAAGGAAAGGCTAATTTAGGCTACTCATGCTCTCTTTATTGCTAGTGCAGGGAAAAAAAGATACCTAGAAACATTTACATCTCGGACATCTAGTTTATAATGAGATTAACAACCTCTGGCTTCTTCAATCACTTATTTATTTCCATTATAAAGATGCTGACTAGCCAGATTTGACAAATGTCTTAGGTTTATTTGCTTGAGGTGCTTTAGCAGTGTCTGCAGTGTCAAGAGATCTCCTTTCAGTACTAGCCCACAGTATAGTTCATATCACGTAATCAGACAGATCCTTTATAGCAAGGGCTAGTGTCATCAGCCTGGAGTAGTATTTGGTCCAGGTTGCCTCTGGGCCCTATATGGAATTTCTGTAGATTTGTGGTTTTATTTTCTGTTCATTTTTCTAAGTTCCAAGTGGCTGAACGAATATACCATATAATGTTAGAGATTTTTTACGATGTACAGGTTATATTACAATGTCCCATGAATCTGCATGATTTATGAGAGTCTTTGAAGCATTTGCAGGCAGTATTTGGGGATAAAAACCCTATGAATATGTTGAAGGACAATAGTGCAGAATAAAGGAGGCCAAGTATAACATAACATTTTCCTACTGACTATAAAGACTGGTCTCTGAAACAAACTTTACCCACATATATTGTTCATTTAATTAAATAAAAAGAAACAAACCTAAAAAACCCACCAAAACACAAACCCAACTAAATAGCCTCCTAGCTTGGCCCCTGGAGATATTAATATTCATTGTCAAAATCAGAGGACTAGGAAATAAAAGCAAACCAGAGAGGTATGTTTTCTGACACTGTAATTCAGATCAAAGAAGTTAGATATCAGCTTCCACTAACCATGCAGAAAAATATTAAGCATTTAAAGACTGCCATTTCTTCTCCTGAGGGCAAGGGTAATAGACCTGCCTATGCATATACACGCACTTATACGCATCCATATATACACACATATATGTACACGTGTGTGTGTGTGTACATACATATTTTATAAGTCTAAATTATTACAACATTTCCATAGAAAGTGAAAAATCTGTATTTTTTGGTTTGATTTTTCCTGACTTTTACCTCACTTATGCTAAAGGTAAATGGTTTCATCAAAGCCAGAAAAACAGTGGATTTTAGAAGAGATGACTCTCCCCACCATTGGGCATATCTGCATGTTTTTTGAAGCCATGCTTTTTCATATGATCAGGAAGTTTGCAACTGAACAGTAAAGTGCAAAGAGATTTTACCACCTTCAGGATTAAGTAATGCTAACACACGTGTGGCTGGACAGTAGTTGGCATGCAGGCAGCTGAATTCCAACTCAAGTGGAATTTATCTGGATTAATAAAATGGGACACTTGGAACACAGCAAGTAGATATCTTATAGAAAGGTATTAAAGAAAAAGAAGTTCTCTGGAAGAGATGGCCAAATGTGAAAATTAAAATAACAGCAGAGTAGTGCAGGAGTTTTCCATAGAATTGTTCGTGTTATAAGATGTCATCCTTGGAGGCGTGGTTTTTTTTTATTTTTTTTTTCTTCCAACAGTCCTGGAAGACTGGGGAAGTCCCACTGGACTGGAGGCTGGCTGATGTTGTGCCCATCTACAAAAAGGGCCGCAGGGAGGACCCAGGAAACTACAGGCTGTCAGTCTGACCTCAGTGCCAGGGAAAGTCATGGAACAGGTGATCTTGAGTGCTATCATGAAGCACATGCAAGAGAACCGGGTGATCAGGCCCAGTCAACATGGGTTCACAAAAGGCAGGTCTTGCCAGACTAACCTGATCGCCTTCTATGACAAAGTGACCCGGCTACTGGATGAGGGAAAGGCTGTGGATGTGGTCTTCCTGGACTTCAGCAAAGCCTTTGACACAGTTTCTCACAGCATTCTGCTTGAGAAGCTGTCAGCCTCTGGGCTGGACAGGTGCACACTCTCCTGGGTGGAAAACTGGTTGGATGGCCGGGCCCAGAGAGTGGTGGGAAATGGTGTGAAATCCAGCTGGAGGCCAGTGACAAGTGGGATTCCCCAGGGCTCAGTGCTGGGTCCAGCCCTGTTCAATGTCTTCATCAATGATCTGGATGAAGGCATCGAGTGCACCCTGAGCAAGTTTGCGGACGACACTAAGCTGGGTGGAAGTGTCGATCGGCTGGAGGGTCGGGAGGCTCTGCAAAGGGATCTGAACAGGCTGGACCGCTGGGCAGAGTCCAATGGCATGAGGTTTAACAAGGCCAAATGCCGGGTTCTGCACTTGGGGCACAACAACCCTATGCAGTGCTACAGACTAGGAGAAGTCTGTCTAGAAAGCTGCCTGGAGGAGAGGGACCTGGGGGTGTTGGTTGACAGCCGACTGAATATGAGCCAGCAGTGTGCCCAGGTGGCCAAGAAGGCCAATGGCATCTTGGCTTGTATCAGAAACGGCGTGACCAGCAGGTCCAGGGAGGTTATCCTCCCTCTGTACTCGGCACTGGTGAGACCACTCCTCGAATACTGTGTTCAGTTCTGGGCCCCTCACCACAAGAAGGATGTTGAGGCTCTGGAGAGAGTCCAGAGAAGAGCAATGAAGCTGGTGAAAGGGCTGGAGAACAGGCCTTATGAGGAGCGGCTGAGAGAGCTGGGGTTGTTTAGCCTGGAGAAGAGGAGGCTGAGGGGAGACCTCATTGCTCTCTACAACCACCTGAAAGGACGTTGTAGAGAGGAGGGTGCTGGCCTCTTCTCCCAAGTGACAGGGGACAGGACAAGAGGGAATGGCCTCAAGCTCCACCAGGGGAGGTTTAGGCTAGACGTTAGGAAAAAATTCTTTACAGAAAGGGTCATTGGGCACTGGAACAGGCTGCCCAGGGAGGTGGTTGATTCACCTTCCCTGGAGGTGTTTAAGGCACGGGTGGACGAGGTGCTGAGGGATATGGTTTAGTGTTTGGTAGGAACGGTTGGACTCGGTGATCCGGTGGGTCTCTTCCAACCTGGTTATTCTGTGATTCTGTGATTCTGTGATCCTCTCCAAGTCTATAGATATGTGACCGTAACATTCTGTGAACATAAAATATCCATTCTCTGAGAAAAGCTTAGAATCTCTCTCTCATCTCCCTTGTCTTTGGAACAATTCCTTAAAGTGACAGATCTTCACTGAGCATTGACAACTTCTGTCAGACTGTGTGCTACTACTTGGAAATGTTTCCTGACTTCTAATATGTACATATTCTCAAGCAGTATTCCATTTTATTTGCTCCATTTTAGGCTTAAGAAAATGTTTTTGAATCAACAGATTTGTAATTTAGCTTAATTATAAGATGGAAATAATTCACTGGCATTATAGCAATATTTATGAGGAAACTAATTGTGCACACCCCACTACTAGTTGTGCTCATTTACATGAACACACTAAATTGTAGGTTCAGTTACCTGTATCTCTATGAAAAAAAGCAGAGTATCATAACTATAAGGTCAGAAAAAAACTAGATTTTTACTCCTTTTTACGGCTAATCCTTTGAATAAAATTTCTCATATTCTGTCCCAGATATGTCCTGATTTCTTCTCCTTTGTAATACAGAAAAAAAAAAAAAAAAGTAGTGATGTTACAGGATATTTTGGGAATTCATTTGCTATGCTCAATTTCTCAGTGCTCACAAAGTACAGTGCTGGATTCCTTCTCTGGAGCGCATATTCTGCTTCAGTTCATGTGGTCTGAGGCTGTGATGCAAAAGGAAGTGTGGTAAATTTGATGAATAGACTATTTTTCTGAAAATAAAACTCCTGATCAGAACTACTATAAAACTAATGTACGCACATACTTAGGATTAGTTTTCAGCTCCAGTAAATTATCATACAAGCTGTCTGGATTTCAGAGTCTGTTAATAACATGGAGTACAGAATAATTTTGAAGCCAAGCAGCAGCAAGACATAGATAGAAAAGTTATATAATTATTTCATTGATACCTCTTTCCAGAAATAAAACTAATTTCTTAAAATTCATGTTTCAAATAAATGCATTTACACTTTCACTTATGGCAGTATATTGGCTTTCACTCTTCAAGCATACAACATAATGGGAGGAGCTCAGTTTGATGAGGTATATTTGGGAACAAGAATGTTACAGAAACAAAGCAAATATTAAGTAGAAGCAATGGCCTAAGACTTCATGATCTCTTTGAATTTATGATAATAGAATTTGTGAAAATGTGCTAAAGGATTATTTGAAGAAATTATTTCTGCTTTTGCTGTAAAACTCAACCAAAACATACCCAAGAGTTCAGCCTCTGAAAATTTCAAATCACTCATGTTGAGATTTGTACTTTGGAATATTAATTATTCATAATCCATCTGTACTTGGGATGCTCCAGTCCCAAACAGCTTTGTTATTGCCTGCGTGCAAACAACCTTCATATAAAGGAACTGAACACACACAGAGCAGGTGCCTGAAGAAACTACTCTAGTCTATCCTGAAATTTCTTTTTTTACAGCAGGTCAGGTAGTTTGAGTGTCAGCAGCAAGGACTGTGAATTGGAACAGTATCTCTTCTAGAGTCGCGATTGACACACAGTTGGTAAGGAGAACAATAAAAAAAAAATAATCTCTGTCTTCTTGCAGGATAAAGAGCAAAGCTGAAGAGACAGAGGCGATGTGGGTTTAGAGAAGGAGAAGCAGCAAACAATATGAGAAGCCAGTGCAAGGTAATTAGTATGAGTCCATTATACAGAGAGGCTTTCCGTTTCACAGTAGTTTTCTTACTCATTCTGTACACGAGGTACAGAGAACCAACAAATTGTGTCTTTTTAAATCTCCTGTCCCACTACAAGTGCTATATGGAGGGAAAAAAAACCCAAACAACAAACCAAAATATAAAAGCTCATGCATGTAAAAACAATGTATTTTAAAATTATGAGATGAAGTTATGGATTTCATTTGTATCTGTATGAACAGAACCAATTTGGATTATATGTCAATCTCAAATTTTGCATTGTCCTTCTGGAGCTCAACCTTTTAATATTATATTTTTAACAAAGACTCTATATTTATTTCTAGTAAAAATAAATTGGAATATCTTAATTTCTGATCCATATTCCCTGCGTATATACATTTTCCTTTTAATTTCTCCCTGTCCTGTATGTTTTGTTTCTTTTCCCCTAAATCCTTTTCCTTTGCTGTGTTGAGCCTCAGAACCTCTCCTTTCTTGTCCTTTGCTGCCTGTGCTGCCTTCCTCTCTAGCTGTGCTCTCTGGATTACCAAATCTGTGAGGAGATAATACAGATAAAAAGAAAGAAACTGTCTAGCTAGGCAAAAATCCAGAAGGAAGAACTGCATCATCAGCTGCTTCTCAGCAAAAAGGGGTTTATGTTTGTGCTTTTAAGGTTGTGCCTAGTCCCTTGCACATTTCTCAGCACTCCCTGCCAGATCTTTGTCCCTTTCTTCCCACCATACTAACCACATGATTCTTTTCAAAAGGACTGCAGTTTAACTATTTCAGGATTATGGAGGGATTTAAACAGCAGTTGCTGTTAGAGTCATCATCACTTTTTCATGCGGAAGGAAGTCAAAATTGCACTTTTGCTGGTTTTAAATAATTTCTGTGTTCTACTGAGTAATGGTTCCTTATGAACTCTGTCAAAGAGGGGTAGTTCTTGGCTGCAGGAAGATGTCAGCTTATCCAACAGGAGGACTGTACTAGGAATCTCATCCCACTGCATGTTATAGTTCTATCTCAATTTTACAGATCCTTTCCAGGTATCAAACTCATTCTCTTTGATTAGGTCTTGTTTTGTTTGACACATAAGACTGCATGGGATGGTTTATGCCATACTGCAACAAGACCAGGTCCTGAAAAAGCCATAAGGTTTGATGATAAATAAAATGCCGTACTCAGGTAGCTATACACTAATCTCTTACTTTACACTTCAGTGAAGTAACCAGCAAAGTGATCAGAAAGTTGTCTTTATTTTCTCTATCTGCTTCCCTTACCTATCAATCACAGAAGAGTATTACTTGCAAGTTCAGAGCAATAGAGAATAATCAAGTAAAAATAATTAAAGTAAATTCATTGACTCATTAAGGACAAAAATGTACACTGACCTTTGAATTTTAATTAAACTAGTACTTTTTTTTTCCGTTTCTATCACATTCATTTGTGCTGCTCACCCTTAAAATGAAGTCTCTGAGTTTGCCCAAGGAGAATTAATGGTAGAAAAAGCCTGAAAAAAAATTAAACACTGACCTACTGCAGATGTGACAAATACTCCTGGATTTGTACGTAATATACACCTTTGCAGCAGAGAACCAATATAAATACACAAATCATCTCTGGGCTGCACATTCCCAGGAGGCAGGCTCATTGAGTGCAGGAGACAGTGAAGAGGCTCATGAAGACTGAAATAAAAGCAAATGCCACATTCTTTTCAAGAAGGGAAAAAGAAGAAGCTAGGGAACCAAAAATTGGTCAAATTTACCACAATACCTGGAAAGAGACTATCCCAGATCTGAGCCAAGGATAGCAAATGAGGTTGGCAGATGGGTCTCCTCTGTCCCCACAGGAGCCTCCCTCTACTAGCATTCACCATTTTCTCTTGATGCAGATGTTTCAGCTTCTGATGCTTCTGATGTTTTCGCAGACATGATTTTCTCCTTCTGTCCTGATACCATGGCAATGAAAGTATTCTGCAGTTGCAGATCTGCAGGTGGGGCAAATGAGAAAAAGCAGATATGTAGATACTTTCCTTCTGTCTTCACAAGATCATACATTGTTGCACTCTGTCATGTATATTTTTCTTATTACGGTAATTCTTGGCTAAACAATATAAACTTGAAAGTTCATACAATGGGGTTTTTTTTGTATACTTCTTGTTGTTTTGGTTTCTTTCTAGCTCCTCTGAAGTTTTGATGTAAGTCTTCTTCGTATTGTCAGAGGATTCCAATAAAAAGTTTGTGACTGGTTTCCATAACAAATGGAAAATTTTGGAGGCAATTCTTTCTCCTACTATTTGCATATATTTTGTTAATATTTTACATAGCTTAATTTCATTGAACAAAACTTTTGTTGGTGAATAGACTCCTAAAGAAGGCTGAAATCGTGATACAGCAGGATAAATGCATGACATTTCCATAGATTCTTACTTTAGGTTATTTCCTGCATATGTTTCTCAGTTTGTTTGTTTACTTTGGAGGCAAGAATTCTTAATTTGCAATTTCAGTGATTCATTCACTCTATCATAATCTAGGGAGTTCCTGACTATCCCTATTGTCTTTCACCCACTTGAATCCATCTCTCTTTTTAAGTCACCTATTGGTCCCATAGATATGTTTGTGCATCTTTGGAACATCTCCATTATTAAATTATCTACAATCTCTAATATATTATTAAATTAGCACTGCTTTATTTAAGACAGAGCAGTTCCATAGGTATAGGAACTTAAAGTTAGCAATGTTGTTGTGAAAGGTGACAAATGGGAAAGACGAGTACAAGTACAGGGCTGTACCCCACTAACCCACCTGAGACTGAATCCATCAATCAGAAAAGACACAGTAAAAGTGTGAAAAGGGAAGAAGAGAAGATATCTCTGTACTCGGCACTGGTGATACTGCACCTTGAATACTGTGTTCAGTTCTGGGCCCCTCACCACAAGAAGGATGTTGAGGCTCTGGAGTGAGACCACAGAAGAGCAACGAAGCTGGTGAAAGGGCTGGAGAACAGGCCTTATGAGGAGCAGCTGACAGAGCTGGGTTTGTTTAGCCTGGAGAAGAGGAGGCTAAGGGGAGAGCTCATTGCTCTCTACAACTACCTGAAAGGAGATTGTAGAGAGGAGGGTGCTGGCCTCTTCTCCCAAGTGACAGGGGACAGGACAAGAGGGAATGGCCTCAAGCTCCGCCAGGCGAGATTTAGGCTGGACATTAGGAAAAACTTTTTCACAGAAAGGGTCATTGGGCACTGGAACAGGCTGCCCAGGGAGGTGGTTGAGTCACCTTCTCTGGAAGTGTTTAAGGCACGGGTGGATGATGTGCTAAGGGGCATGGTTTAGTGTTTGATAGGAATGGTTGGACTCGATGATCCGGTGGGTCTCTTCCAACCTGGTGATTCTATGATTCTATGATTCTATCTTTCCTAACTTTTATTAGGCCTGTTTACTATTCTTCTTGATCCTTTTACTTTCATGCAAAGTAAAATGCAAAAAAATACCCATCCCTGTACTTCTCATGGTAACAGCACGTTTGTGTTTTCAACTGTTTCTGAATTGATTCATCATTCTAAGAACAAGCAATTTTCTCAGCAATTTAAGTCTTAGATAATGTCCCAATCCTAACCACTCAATGCATCTGTGCTTATAACTCCTACATCTTGTTAGAGTTCTTTGAGTTTTAGCAGGATTAGCTCGCACTATTGCAGCCTTGAAACCTTGGAGTAATATTGAATTAACACTAATAAATTAAAATAGGAGTGGAGAAGTAATAAAATAAATATTAAAGACTTCTAAATTCCATAAACATTCATGAGAAACCACAGTTGATAGCACAAAGTCATAACAAGAAATAATTATTCAGTCTCCTTTTTTCTTTCGCTTTCTATGAGCAGGTGCACTAGAAAACTGACAAGTCACTTTGTTAAAGGATGACATTCATTAAACATTTAATTGTTCAACTAGAATGAGCTTTTTATTTTCCCTCAGGGATTAAATAGACAATTTATAGTTCTAGTTTCACAAAATGGGAGTGAAGGATACAACTTTATCCTAAGAAGTTAATAATATCCTCAATTTCCATTAATTTTGAAAAACATTTAAAGTGCATAAAGGAAGGTTTGCTGTGCCAGCACTAGAATGGAAAAACTTCATGCTAGGTTGTAGCTATATTTTTCCCCTTCCATATCTTCCGATTTATCTTCTAATAAGTGAGCATTCATAGCATTCTGTGTACATGACATATACAAAAGCCATCACATTGCACTATTTTTGTAGCTATTTTTGAAATGGCACAATTACTTGAAATTATACTACTTCAAATTTGTGCAAGTTCCTAATCTTCCTTTTGGATTAAAATAATTTTTGGGATTAAGGAATCAAAGGACGCGTTCAATCTTAAAGTTTCTGTAATAAACAGTAACATACAGAAGATTTATAAAAAGCACTCACAAACGGAAAAAAAATGTCATCACATTTTCCCACATTGCTATTATGCCCATCATGTAAGCGTATGGACTGCAGACAACTGATAAACTAAGGATCACAACAACTCCATGATGAAGTTCTATGTTTAATCCCAAGTTATCCACTACTCTTACCCTCACCTTCAAATCATGCCAAAATAGTTTGTTGTTTCTAATTTGTGGCATCTGACACCACTTAATAGGTTTTGGGTCGGTTTGGGTAATATACATATGTAAGGAAATTAATGTTTAAACAAGTCAGATACATTGGAATTTAAAGTACATAGGAGAGAGCTGATGAAGTAATTAACACGAAAGACGATGCTTCATAAGCAAGTTACACATGTAGCCTCTGAGCATTTGTAGTCAGGAGTTAGAAAAATGACTTGGTTATTTGTTAACCTCACTGTGATAGGACTCCTTGAAAGATACGCAATGTGGTTTTTTGTATCAGAAATGGTGTGACCAGCAGGTCCAGGGAGGTTATTCTCTCTCTGTACGCAGCACTGGTGAGACCACATCTCGAACACTGTGTTCAGTTCTGGGCCCCTCACCACAAGAAGGATGTTGAGGCTCTGGTACTCGAAAAGTACTTACATAAGTGACAAAGCTGGTGAGGGGGCTGGGGAACAAGCCTTATGAGGGACAGCTGAGTGAGCTGGGGTTGTTTAGCCTGGAGAAGAGGAGGCTGAGGGGAGACCTCATTGCTCTCTACAACTACCTGAAAGGACGTTGTAGAAAGGAGGGTGCTGGCCTCTTCTCCCAGGTGACAGGGGACAGGACAAGAGGCAGTGGACTCAAGATGTGCCAGGGGAGGTTCAGGCTTGACATCAGGAAGGCCCAACTAGAAATCACATTGGCTAAGTCTGTGAAAGATAATAAAAATTTTTTCTATAAATACATTAACAATAAATGGAGGACTAGGAAGAATATTCAGTTGCTATTGGATGCAGAAGGAACAACGGTGACAGAGGATGAGGACAAGGCTTGTGTACTTAATGCCTTCTTTGCCTCAGTCTTTAATAGTAAGGAAACTTGTTTCCTGTGTGTACATACACAGGAGTTAGAGGAGCAGAATAAAGCTCCCATGATCCAAGAGGAGGTGGTTAGAGACTTGCTTGTTCAGATAGACACCCACAAGTCTATGGGGCTGGACGGGATCCACCCAAGAGTATTGAAGGAACTGGCAGATGTGCTTGTCAAACCTCTTTCCATCATCTTCCAACAGTCCTTGAAGGCTGGGGAAGTTCCACTAGACTGGAGTCTGGCTGATGTGCCCATCTACAAGAAGGGTCGCAGGGAGGATCTAGGGAACTACAGGCCTGTCAGTCTGACCTCAGTTTCAGGGAAAGTCATGGAACAGGTGATCTTGAGTGCTATCATGAAGCACATGCAAGAGAACTGGGTGATCAGGCCCAGTCAACAAGGGTTTATGAAAAGCAGGTCTTGCCAAACTAACCTGATTGCCTTCTATGACGAAGTGACTTGCCTGCTGGACAAGGGAAAGGCTGTGGATGTGGTCTTCCTGGACTTCACTAAAGCCTTTGACACAGTTTCTCACAGCATTCTGCTTAGAAAACTGTCAGCCTCTGGCCTGGACAGGCGCACACTCTCCTCGGTGGAAAACTGGTTGGATGTCTGGGCCCAGAGAGTGGTGCTAAATCGAGTTAACTCCAGCTGGAGTCTGGACCTGAGGTCCTGTTGGACAGCTGAGGTGGATCTGGGGATGTTGATGGACAGCTGGCAGTGTGCCCAGGTGGCCAAGAAGGCCAATGGCATCTTGGCTTGTATCAGAAATGGCATGACCAGCAGGTCCAGGGAGGCTATTCTCCCTCTGTACTCAGCATCGGTAAGACCGCACCTCGAATCCTGTGTTCAGTTCTGAGCCCCTCACCACAAGAAGGATGTTGAGGCTCTGGAGCGAGTCCAGAGAAGAGCAACAAAGCTGGTGAAGGGGCTGGAGAACAAGTCTTGCTGAGAGAGCTGGGTTTGTTTAGCCTGGAGAAGAGGAGGCTGAGGGGAGACCTCATTGCTCTCTACAACTACCTGAAAGGAGGTTGTAGAGAGGAGGGTGCTGGCCTTTTCTCCCAAGTGACAGGGGATAGGATAAGGGGCAATGGCCTCAAGCTCTGCGAGGGGAGGTTCAAGCTGGACATCAGAAAAAAAATTTTCACAGAAAGAGTCATTGTTCACTGGAACAGGCTGCCCAGGGAGGTGGTTGATTCACCTTCCCTGGAGGTGTTTAAAGGACAGATGGATGAGGTGCTAAGGGGCATGGTTTAGTGTTTGATGGGAATGACTAGACTCGATGATCCAGTGGGTCTTTTCTAACCTAGTCATTCTGTGATTCTGTGATTCTGTTTATTGGATTTCAGGCATGTATACTTTCAAATCAGCTCATCTTATTTCCTTATTTCAATGAATATGTCTCAAACTATGATTAAAATTAATGGTTTGACTTCGACGCTTGAATTTCTTTAAGGTAATATAAGAATTACTACCCACTTGTCCTGATTAAAATCTTTGGATAGTTACAACATTATCTTCAGCAGTTTAAAGGACCCATATCAAGATCCCACGTAGACTTCATTTGTTAGATATCATAGAGTGTAGGTGCTTAGTGAGTTACACATATCCTAACTCTGCTCTTACACGCAGAGGCTTTCCCAACCCATGTCATCTCTTGAAGCCTCCACTGTTCATCCTAGTTTTAATAACAGCAAAGCAAGAAAGCATAATTCCTTTTTTTCCACTTTTAGTTTATTTCTTGTGAAAACGAAGCTTATTTGGTGTCCTCTGTACAGGAGACAGTCCTCCATGAATATCACCAACATAAGTCCTTCCCATGGGCTGCAGTTCTTCACAAATTGCTCCAGTGTGGGTCCTTTCTATGAGGTGCAGTCCTTCAGGAAAAGACTGCTCCAGAATGGGTCCCCCACGAGGTCACAAGTCCTGCCAGAAAACTTGCTCCAGCATGGGCTCCTTTATCTCCACAGATCCTGCCAGAAGCATGTTCTGGCATGGGTTCTCCAAAGGGTCATGGTTCCCTTTGGACATATCCACCTGCTCCAATGTGAGGTTCTCCCTGGACTGCAGATACGTATCTCCTTCACTCTTAACCTCCATGTGCTGAAGAAGGACAGCCTGCCTCACTGTGATCTTCACCATGAGCTGCAGCAGAATCCCTGCTCCAGCATCTGAAACACCTCCTCCCCCTCCTTCTTCATTTACCTTGGCATCAGCAGAGTTCTTTTTCCTCACATAGTCTCACTACTCTCTCTGGCTGCTGCTGTGCAGCAGTTTTTCCCCCTCTTTTAAATACATTATTGAAGAAAGTGCCACCAGTGTCACTGACGGGCTCAGCCTTGCCCAGCAGCAGATCCATCTTGGAGTCAGTTGGCATTGGCTGTACTGGACAAGGCAGAAGCTTCTAGTGCTTTCTTACAGAAGCCACGTATGTAGCTCCTTCACTGCCAAAACCTTTCCACACAACCCAAATACAGCCTAAGCCTCATGTGAACCACAAAACATGGAAAATGCTGGAAACCTGATATCAGAGTGGGTAGAAGCAAGTGGGGTCCAGGATGAGGCAAGGAAATAGCTCTTAGGGGCAAGAGGCTGCTGAAGACATGGAAATGATGCGGTATACTCTGAAGGGCACAGGAGACAAAAGGAATTATTACCTTAGCCACCGTAAGAGATAGATAACCCTTCAGAATCTGTAAGTGCAGAGTCACAGAGTCTGCAGGAGAAGTGTAATAGAATTCTATATAGACAAAACAAGGCTTCATTAATGAGTTTTCTAACAATATAACTGAGTTTATTTCTTATTAAGAAAAAGAGCAGGGGAGGGGCAATGAGAAAGGTAAAGCCTCTGGCTTTTCTCTAGAAGAGGAACTTTATTTTCCTAATTCATGTTCAGGATGCTTAGACCTTATTGAGGTATGCTCCTTACTAATTCTTAAGCAGAGTTTTCTGTTTCTTAACAGGTAAAGACATAAAATTTACTCTAGTTAAGGCTATTTATATTTCACATGATGCAGGGTTTTTTGTTGTTTCGAATTATTACTTGCACTTCATTTTAAGCCTTTTTCCTATGAGCTGTGCAGAAAGTATTTAATGATGTCTTCATCTTTATTAAAAGCAATAACTACCAGATTCTCACCAAAAATACAAATATATTTCATAATATTTATCGTTAGGGCTAGAGTATGGTAGGCATGAATCAGCAATTACTGTTTTGGACTTTAATCAGTGATGTGTGATGATGCAATTATAATAGATTGAAATGAAAAGAAATGTTGGGTTTTATGTGAAATTTTACTTTGATATATGTTTGAAACACATTTGGAGAGCTTTATGGCTTTCAAGTTTCATATTTCTGGGCGTACCTGTCTATTATGTCTTGAGGAGTACAAAATGTTTATTCTATGGATTACACTGAAATGCTTAGAGGATCTACAAGGAATTTTAATTTGCTATTTTATCCCCTACCCAACAGGCAAACTGTAGAAACCTTATAAGTGTGCATGTTTGTAGGATCTTGAGTCTCTGGCAAACAGCTTACAGCAGCTCTAGTTTAATCAGCTCATTCTTTGGCATTTACTTGCTGCTTTCTTGCCTGAAGGGCAAACACTATCCTAATGAAGCACACAAGGACAAATGACTTTTCCAGGCTGTGATTAATTTTCACAAGCTGACTTTAATCACTGGTTAATTAATAGAAGATTTGTTGATTTACAAAAAAGCACGGTCATTATAAGCAGTATTATATCGATTTGTTTTTCATGAATTTAATGCTGTAACAAGCTTTTATTTAGAAACTAACTTAACGTGTTGATATTCCACAGCAGAAAGAATGATAGTGTACTAGAAAAGAACACTTTGCAGATTTTCTTGCATACTCCAGTACTCACTGTACTCAAATGAGCATTGTTTATGATATAGATATATTTTGTGAGAGTTTAGAATAAATTAGACTGCTCTAATTCTTATCATGTTCATCCCTTCTTTTCTGCATAGTCTAAAATCCAAATGACATTGATAAAAGCCATACAGTACACATAACACCGTAAATGGGATTTGTTCTGAAAACACCATTTTTCTTTTGCCTCTTACAAATGAATATATAGTGTGGAGGAATGATACAATTAAAAGATTTGTACCTACACAGTTGCCCATGGGTTTTTTTCTTTTCTTTTTTTTTTCTGTGTTTGTGTTTTGTTGTTGTTATTGTTGTACACAAAGTCCCATTCATTTTATGACACCCTTGAAAGTGTCACATTGTACTTTCACAGAGTAATGAAGAACAATTATCTAGATTCAATGTCTGCATGCTGAAATTTGGGACTATTTGGAACAAATTTGACTTTAGTTTTTGACTCGTCAGTCAAAAAGCATTATGTTCACTTAGTGTCATTATACCTGTGATTCTTCTTCACAATTACACTTTCCTACCAATGGCAGCAGCAGGAGGCTGAAAATACAGTTTAACACGTACTCTGTGATAGCAAATTTGGATATCCTTTGTTGAAAGGGAGCATTACACTTCCACTGGGCACTATGCTCAACTCCATTATATAATTAAGCATCAATTAAAATGCTATTAAAGTCAAATGTTGTCCTGTTGTCTTTCCAATGATGTTATCTTGGCTATTCATCTGCCTAATGTTTTCCGTTAGCTTACTAGACCCAGTGCCATTAAGGTTAATGTGCAACATGTTTATACTATACATTAGTGCATCATAACATATGTCAAACATGAAACCTGATCATAATGATGATGATGGACTCACAAAGGAATATAGAAAGAATAAGGAAAATATGCAAACTGATTTCTATCTGAAAGATTGTGTTTGTTTTCAGTTAGGTGCTTGATTGTTTCAAACATCCTCAAAGAATAAGGTAAATAAAACTCAAAGTAGAATGAAACTTGATGAAGTCTCTGTAGAGATATGAAAACAGAAAAAACATATTCAGGGCCCAACTTTATTTTAGAGTCCCCAGGTGCACCTCTAAAAGCCACCAGTCAACCTTTTTATCATCACAATGGACAGCAAAACTCACGAGTGCTGTCCATGTATATTTCAGAATATGCAATACACAGTCTAGCTCAAGGTAGATGCTGGGTAGACTACAGTTTTTGCATGATCTCAAAATTAATCCGTGCTTACTGAGTTAACAGCTTGATTCAAATACTGTTGGCATGATTATTTAAGAGCATCACAGACAATACTCAATTGTTTCTCTTTTCAAGACTACTTGAAATACAATTGAGATAAAGAACTGTACTGAACAGGCATATATAAGTTTAAAGTCACTGTCAGTTCTTCTATTAATGTACATGACATTGAAAAATAACTTGCTGTCTTACAGAAAGTAAAGAATAAATTTTTACACATTTCTCCAACAGCTATAATCAATCAAAACATAGATTTGTCATCAAAAGATTAACTTCTTGATACATTTGAATTTTATGTATTGTAGTAAAATCTTTCAGTGTGAAATGGATACCACAGTGTCTTTAGTGGAAAACAATGTGAAAACCATCATATAGACTGCTAGCTTAAATACCTTAGATGCAGTAACCATGTTTAACTAGCTAACAGTTAAATTTATGCATTTATTTATTTTTAATTTCCTTGTGTCACAAAACCAGATTCTTTCCTGATAGGGAGTTCATGGAGGAAAGCAATATTTAATAGATAGAGTTACCTGAATACAAGAGTGTCAGAATTGTTACCTGAATACAAAAGTGTCAGAATTTTTTGATGTATAGCACCATTTAAGCAAATCTACCAAAATGAAGTGTGGAGGAGACAAAATTAGATCTAATTATCATTTTCCATTTAAGCAAATCGTGAATAGATTTTTTTTTTTTCAAAATGCACAGAAATGGGTCTATAGTATCCTGTTAGAACCTGCTCCCAAAGGTTAAGTGGCAAAATTCCCACTGATTTATCTCAAAATCAAAGGAAAACCTGAATGTTGTGCCTGAATTCTAGTTAATTCAATATTCTCATTGAAATGCCTGATAGGGTTTGACAGGTTTGGGAGACAATCACCCAGTTCTATTGTTATCCAAAGCAGCTTTTGGTTTTAATCTGTTCCTCTTACGTACTCAAAGGAACCTAGATTCCTGTGTCAAAACATCAGTATATTGCTCGCTGTGAATCTCAAGAACTAGTATCAATTAAAGAAGGAAATCAAACAGGTGTACAGCTTTTGGGTCAAACTATCTTTAAAATGAGGAATAACAAATTGCTAAACAAAAGTCAGACAAGATATTGTTGGGAACAACCCTCATTTTCACTTCTCAAACAGTGAAGTAAGGAGCTTGATAGATAGAAGAAAAGGTTTTACACTACTAAAACTTTCAGGGGGGTTATTAATTTTCAAAGATTTTACTCTGTATTAAATTTAAAAATTGGGAATCCATTCTAACTGTACAATCAAGTAGTATGTGGGGTAATTTATCTGACACTGAAACAGAGTATGAATTTCCTTGTTTAAGTTTCCTGTATAATCATCTAGGGAGACAAAATTAATGACCAGGACAAATTTGATGCCTAACTTTCACATAACAAATTTAGACAAATCTTACCCTTTCCTTAGTGTTCCCAATAAGGTGAACTATCTCCTAAGAAACAGATTTTTTTCAGAATCTGAAATCTACATTGTTGTTAAAAGGAATGTCTTTCAGAGTGTTAGAGATTTTGAATATTTGTACCAAGCAGAAATATAACATCAACAGAAATGTATTTATAAATATCATAACTGAAATAGCCATTAGGTATTTACAAAATAGTGAGGTTTTCTTTTTATAAAAGAGTTCCACAATTACTTTTCAGAACAGAATACTTGTGATTATTGATCACTGCTGCTCAAAGACTTTAGATCTTTTAACATGAATAGGATATGCTGCTCAGGCTTTATCATAGTTCAGTCAACGAGACTGGTTTTTTTCAGGAAAATCTTACGTTGCAATGGGGATAGTTAAGAGAACTCTAAACTGCTTCCAGTTTTTAACATGTGTCAATAGATCTCTGCAATAAATAATACCATTCTAGACTTAAGGAAGGAAGTACGAAATTTAGGATATTGAATACTATGAAATAATATTTTATACTGATGAAGAGTTGATGAAGAAAAACCCTTGAAATTATAAAATATGGAAGAGAGAATTCTCTCTGGCACATCACACTTAGAGTGATCAGGAACAGCCTTCAACCTTCTGGCAAGTGCAGGAGAAAGAAGAGCTCCCAAATGCTTAGGTAATTATCATTATCTTTTTTAATACATAATCATCTGGAGTTTGTGCCAGGAACAATCCATCACCCATCTGTGGCCATGCACAGAAGTTATCATAGCCTAAAAGCTGGCGTAATACTCTACTGGCTGTGTGACAGCTGGTTGGAAGACAGACTGCAGAAAAATCTGTGATCAGAGAATGGAACCTGGGGGTTCAACCTACAAACATTTCCTAGGCTGTTGTGTAACTATCCATGGTAGGTCAATGAATTGACTTGCAATGAACTTACTTTCCATTATAGGTTTAGTATTTTAATAGACATTGCATCCTCTTGGAATTCACAACTATGGCCTCTCAGATAACTGGTGAAATATGTCTTGGCAATCCCTGTAATACAGTAGTACAGTTATTTCTCCTTCAGTTTCTTTGATTTTTTTTTATCTATCACATTTAAAGAGCTTTAGGTAAGTCAGTTGTGGTTTTATTAGAAAAAAGGCAAAAGCTCTATTTCTGTTTTGTTTTATGGCATTTTATACTGCACTGTCTCCTTCTCCTTTATGCTCAGAAAATTGTGTTGATATTTATTTGAACTGATCTTCATTACGGTGTTTCTTTATAATGCTGGATATATGCACACATATATACATAATTTTACAATCTAATTACCTCAATTTTTTTAGCTTATATTCCTTCTTCAGAAATTATGATCACAGGTAAGTGTGTATTTCTGTTTTGATTTCGAAGACATTTTGCTTTCAACACCATAACATTTGCCATATCTTAACAAAAAAACAACTTTGTATTCAGAAACAGAAAATGAACAAAGTTCAGTCCAGACACTTATATCGGGATATTTTTGAATGACAGCTGCAAAACCCAAAAGTTGGTTTGACATCTTATGTCCGTCAAGACATGTCTCTAGGGAGACATGTCAAGAGAAAGGCAGTTCACATTTCCTGTGGACCTTATTAGTCAGAGGATTTCTTTTTTCACCTGTCCTTCAAAATATTTTGGTTTCCCATGATTTGTCTTCCTCTTCCCTTTTGTCAAGGATGAGAGTAGAAAAGGATGCCTAAAAACCTCATTTTAAACCTTCACTACATTCTTAGCAATATTGATTAGCCACTTATTTATCTTTGTAAACAGAACACCGCAATTGCCCCATCATAGTAATAATCTTTGCTTTTCTTCTGTTGTTACTACTACTTTGAGGATTGTATGCAGTTTTGATAACTTCCTCTCAGCAAAGTGATGCTGCACTATCGTTTTATTAAAACGTTTCATAGAATCATAGAATCATAGAATCACCAGGTTGGAAGAGACCCACCGGATCATGGAGTCCAACTATTCTTATCAAACACTAAACCATGCCCCTCAGCACATCATCCACCCGTGCCTTAAACACCTCCAGGGAAGGTGAATCAACCACCTCCCTGGGCAGCCTGTTCCAGTGCCCAGTGACCCTTTCCATGAAAAAGTTTTTCCTAATGTTCAGCCTAAATCTCCCCTGGCAGAGCTTGAGGCCATTCCCTCTTGTCCTGTCCCCTGTCAGGTGGGAGAAGAGGCCAGCACCCTCCTTTCTACAACGTCCTTTCAGGTAGTTGTAGAGAGCAATGAGGTCTCCCCTCAGCCTCCTCCTCTTCAGTCTAAACAACCCCAGCTCTCTCAGCCGTTCCTCATAAGGCCTGTTCTCCAGCCCCGTCACCAACTTCGTCGCTCTTCTCTGGACTTGCTCCAGTAATAATTTAAGTACTTTTCGAGTATGGAAATATTTTCTTTGCAATTTTTCTTATTTACCTATTTTTAACTATTATTTAACATGAGGTCCATTTTCATTTGTTTTCCCAACTTCTGTTTTCTTCAGGAAATGAGGACTCATCTGTTAGAAACATCTGGAGTAACTTATGTCTAAATAACCAAATAGTATAACATCCACCACAATAAAAGACGTAAAGGAGAGATTCAGCTTAGAGATGTAAAGTGATGGCTGAAATGGAGAAGTAAATTTTTGCATTTAAATTTTCCAATTATAAAAGAACTTAAAAATCTCTAATTTTAAAACATAAAATGATGTATTTTCACAATTATGTTTTGCTTTTCCTGAAGCTTCTGTTACGGGCCTCTTTGAGAAAAGGATACACAAATGTAGGTATAGCATTTTAAAATAAAATGTTAACTTTTGCTTCCTTTATTCCTTTAAACACTTAAGATCACAGTACATCTTCTAATTTAAAATGTACAACTGGTAATGCTTTTAGACAGATACATTATCATTAAATTGCATTCTCTTCTGCAGATATTTTAGTTATAGTTACATGAATCTGAAAAATCAAGCACATCTGTTGCTGGCAAGAGCAAACTATGTTTAACATTTCATTGATGGCAAATTTCTAGGAATCTTCTATGAATAAAACACAATACTTTTTTTTTTCAATATTTAAACATAAGAATACACTAATTAAATATAAATATATTTTAGATATAAAAATACCATGCATATAATTGTAAACTATCAACAAGTAAAATAAATAGAATTCGAACGACTTGTTGATGTATTTTTGTATCTCTATTCAGTTAAAACAGTCCCAATACAACGTACTTTCTGAAGAAAGAAAAAGTAAAATGATAAGCATATGAAAACATGCTTGTGTACAAACTTAAAGATTTTATAAGATGTATAACTACTGCAATATTATAATACATAAATAGATTAATATAAAGTTTTTACATATTGCTGATGTCTTTGCATAATTAGAACAAAGATGAATTACACACTCAAAATGTAATACATGATGGTAATAACTACTTCCAACTGTCTGGATGATTATGGATATAGTGTAATTAATTATAATAATCATGATTATAATTAAATCATTAACTTTAATAGATTATGGATAATCAAGAATAATTTTATGCCATGAGTTACTTTTGTGCATACATTCAACTGCAGATAGATGCAAAGTTCTTCATAGATTCAAAGATATCACCTTGAATTCTTATAAAGTCACTGGTATACTTTAAATCTTTTGAATCAAGATGGAATCAGTGTGCTTCACTAAATAATCTGTAAGACTCTTCAATTTTCCTATGAAATTTTATGATAGTATTACATATAATAAGGCTTACTATAAAATGTAAATATGTCAAATTTGAAAAACCTCTCAGCTTTAAACTTTGCAATCAATTAAAAATAGAATTTAAAAATGTTTTACTATGATGCTAGACTTTTTCCTGTCCCTGTATCACAACGAATATATATTCAAATTGAAATATATATAGTTTTAAAATACAATAACTACTTATTCAAGAAATAAGTATTCAATTTTAATACTGTTTTAACAAAAATATGTGAAACATCACTTACCGTAGTAAATCTCAACAGTTTGTGGTATATAATTGAAAATTTAGTTATACAATATTTATCATTTAAAGAAAACCACTTATCAAGACTTTCAAAATTATTTTTCGTGAATGGGCTAGCATTAATGAAAAATAATACTGATAATAAAGATAGCATTCCTTTAATCATGTGTACCTACTGTCCTGGTATGTTTCTAAAAGTACCCTGCAATATGCTGATGTTTTATCTGTTGCATCATTTAGTTCCACCACATGTAGAAAGACAAATTTATAACTATGGAAGTTATGTTGATCTTTATGGTCTTTTCTAAATTCCAAATTTGATTTGGAATATAACATTCTCAAATATTCCACCCTATCTTGCCTCAATTTCTGAGCATGTTCTGTCTCTAATGCTTTTCAGGAGCAAAGGTCAGAAACAAAGACCATGTGCACAGAAGCATATATACTTTCAAGGTTGTTAAAATTTTCTTTTTTCATCCTTTCTCTGCATATGTACATTATTAATCAGAAACTGTATTGACCACTGTCATTATATAATCTCAAACACAGGAGAAAAATACGTATTTAGAAAATAATATTGACATAATGATTGTTGAACAAAATATTAAAAAAGAAAACTAAGGTCAATTCATCTGAAATGCAGAGCCTTTCATCTCTAATTTGCCAGTCTTAATCCAACATGCTCAGAAATACCTCACAGTCAATACTGTCTGATGAGTGTTCAGTAGTCTATAAAAAATGAATAAATGGTCTATTTTAGTTACTTCTAGGCAGGATTTCCTGCTATGGAAAAAATCTAAAATCTCACTGGAAGCCTTCGATGGAAAGATGAGGAACACTAAGTATTTAGAAAAAAAATTGTCTGCTGTGGCTTCCAGGTAGAGTTTGATATACGTTAGTAGAGTTTACATAAGTCTTACTCTTTTCTCGTACTGTTATTGGATATACTTTAAACATTTCCGTGGAGGACTTTCACGAATACTAATATTCCCTTTAAAATTATATCACTACAGAGGGGTTGTTGATTTTGTTGAACAGCCGATTAGTAAATATATAAAGTTTTTTATAAATAATTTATTAAAGTAGGCCTCATAAAAGGTGTGGACAGATCTCTAGAAAGAATGTGCTTACAAGGTTGAGATGACGATGTGAGATTAAGCATAGTATACGTATGAATACGTATATAAAAATGTATAGATATGTGTAAGGATAATAAAGTAAATCTATCTGTTGCCTACAGGGTAACCCAGTGCCCTATATTGTGGACTAATTTTCAACAATCTGTTAGGAAGGCAAGTGATTTTATACCACTATATAGAATGAGACTAATAAAAGAAGTAGATTTTGTCTTAGGTAAGGAAGCCTGTTTACCATTATGACAACATATTGCTGTGTCCATACATTAAGTAATTAATGGTTTTATACTTCAATTCTCTGTATGTTTTATACTGCATTTCATTTTTCAAGGTCAGAGAGGCTTTAGGTAATGTTTTATTTTATAATACTATATTGTGGAGGAAACCATAATTTAGATGGTTAAATTTGAAAGGAATTTTATCTTTGTTTCAACACCAAGAAAAGTTACATCAGACTTTTTATGAATGAGGTCTCGTTAGTGCAGCTAAGGGGACACTGAGAGAAGATATCAAATTGAATCGAATCGAATAGAATAGGATAGAATCGAATTAACATGACAGGAACAAAAAAGGCAGGGGAAACAGAATAATTTTTTAAAGAAAATTAAGGAAGCAAGAAACAAAAGAAAAAATTGATAAAGGATACGTTCATAAATGGTTGTTAAAAAAGACATGAGTAACCTCTCAAAGATAAGATTAAACTAGCAAAATATTACAACATGAGCATTCACTTAAAAAGAGCAACTGGTCTGAAATCAACACTCAAGGAAGTACAATTTATGTACAGTTGAGTTCTAAATTATTAAAAGGATGGACAACAATGAAGCCTTCCCAGTCTATTAAAATAAGAGAGGTTCTGATCTGATTATTTTCAATAAATCATTCTCTGTTCCTACTTAAATAATGAAAGATTTTAGCAAAGGAAGGGAAGAAGACACCAAAACAACTCATATTGTATAGTAGGTGTGTAACTGGAGAAGTCTTAACCCTGTTAATCTAAGAAGTTTGCAAAGAATAGAAAATACTGGACAGAACTCTTTACTACTTTGCTAGTCTGATAGACCTGAACTTGGCTATGTATCTATAAATATAGATTAAAAGAATCACCATATATTGAGGTACACTGCAAAGTATTCACTAAGGCACGACAAGAATCAGTGTTTATTCCCATTGTATTAAATATATTCTTTATTAAGAACATGGAAGAAACCACAGACTAATTACATTTACAGGTAATGTTTCTGATTTATCAGGTAATGTTTACAAATCTCTGTGATAAACAAAGCATTATTTTGTACTAAGTGCCAAACACTATTACAGTAATTTTACAGGAGATGCTGTAAATATGGTAACAATGGAAAACTAAAAATACTTGGAGGAATAAAAAGATGTTGACTAAAACATCAAAACAAATGCACCTGAATTATACATCTACAGCACAGCTACTCAGTGTGGTGGAATCGCTTATGAAGTAGCAATGTACAAGAAGACCTTAAGGTATGAGAGTTGAACAAAACAGGTGTCAATACTTTATAAACAGCTGCAGATTTAGAAGTGCACAAGTTTTCTTGGAAGAGCTGAGTGAGCTGTAGTACTCCCATTGCCTTCCTTCCTTATTAACACCACTCACTGCTGTAAATGCACCCCTGACCTCATGAGAAGTTTCGAACTGCACAGCTGTGCATCCATCTTTCCTTCAAGATAGGGCTCTTGCGTAGCAGCAGTTCAAGCACTAAACTCTAGGGAAGGGCAATTACTTAATTAGTTGGCTATAACCACATGGATTCTCTTAATGCAAAAGGAAAACCAAGAAAGAGTTAATGCTCTGATGCTCAAACTTTTATTAACATGTCTGACCAATGTCTAATTCAGTGTTTAATAAATATTTTTAACTCTTTATGAAATGTAACACTAAGATGTGAAAGTAATTTCCAAATATGTTACACACAAACATTAATCCCTTTTGTACTTAAGCTGAGTTCCCTGAATAATTCTGGCTGTGAAAATATGAATCCATAATTCAGTGACACATTTTCTCACTAATCTGTTGATCAGTATGCATGTTGAGGATAACATAGGCTCAACTTCAACGTCCTTATTAACAGAGATTCCAAACTTAAACCTGTCACCTCCACTACTGAGATCTCAGGCATCAAGGTGACCACAGATAGGAAAGATGAAGTTCCTCCACCTTGAAGGACAATGTTACTGTTCCTAGAACTAGAGAATTAGAAGCCACGTAAAAAGATTGAATTTTACATTCTGGTTAGAACATTCACAGAGGACTTAGGAGATATGTACTCTCATTTTTAGTTAATGATCAAACATCAAAATACAAAATGAAAAAAACCCCATAGAGTAAAATTAAGAGACATTCTCACCAAAAATATCTTGTTATTGTTAGGTTATACACACACGGACTCATTTGCCTATTTTCCTCTGATTTTCTTGATGGAAAAAAAGACTGCAAAATAACAAGTGGATTGATAAAAGAAAATTGTTTCGAGTTTTTGTTCTTAGAGTTAATTCTTACATTTTCATTTCTACTGCTTTATTTTCTTTTAAAATATCCCCAGATGAAAGCCAAATATTTGGTTTTGAGTCAAAAAACCCCATAATCTTTTATTAACAATACAACTATGCATAAGCAACCTCCTTTTCTGTATACAGAGAGAAGCTTTGTCATCAAAATAAAATAGATGGCAACAGTTGATTTTGTTCAGATAGCACTGAACTTCATGGAGTTTCTCAAGTTCTGAATTCAAAACAGAAAAGAAATAATTTTCCCTGTCTAACTAGGACAAAATCCCTGTTATTCTGAATATGTTTCTGTCTTCTTGAAGCTTGGATTTGGGGCTTTTGTGATACATAGGAGTCTGAATTTGTATGACAATTGATTTCCATGGCCCTCAAAATAACCTGAAGGTTTTATTTCACAGCGTTGGTACGAAGCCTCACTGTGAGTCTAGTTATATATTCATACACAGTACTAGTTTACAACATCAACCGGGATATTGCATAGGATTGTACTACATTTCCAAGTAATGTAGTAAGATTTTTTTTCCTCTTGATGTACTCTCTGACATGTATATATATAGTAAAACCAAAATTCAACTCCCTATCTTCTATAATATACCCTAGCTTAATTAACGACAACAAAGTATGGTGATTTGCAAAAACTAGTCTTCTAGCACTTGATGTTACTTATACACTAATACAAAATATATTACATGCAGATGTGCAATTTTTTCTGTTTACAGGAAGACTAATTAGTGGTTTTCTAATTAGCCATCCTAAAACACAAAGCGTGTGTTACCCATATCAATCTGTCTTGTCTAGAACTAGCTCGAGGTCCCAATATCACAATGTTGTGCTAATTATCCATATCCATACTATGCTATTTCATGATTAAAGGAAGTATTCAGTTGGATATTCTGTTTTACCACCCAAAATATATTGAAGTTTAACAGTGGCTAAAATTTCTTTTACCAGTCTTCAATGACTAGAATTCGATTATTTTTGCCACAGCCATGAGGCCTTCAAACCTGATGTAGCACCTAAAAGGGACACATAACTTTTTACGTTCACAATTAGAAGTCAGCTGGGGCACCACATGACTTCCTAAATGTCTGCATAGACCTATGTCTTACCACTGTCTCCAGAAAAAAATCTATATGATTCACTCAGACTGCAGTATATAGTCAGAAGATAAGTTAAAGTAGTTTCACTCATCATGATTTTCTGGTATGGCTAGGCTTTTGTATGATGTGTTGTTCATAAACCAACCTGTATATCTTGACACTAAAAGCTTTCTTCCTGTTCTGGGAGAAGTGATATGGTAAATTCTTAGCACATGGCATCAAACTTTCTGTTCTAAAAACATTTAATAAAAAAGGAGAATCTTGTTGGTTTTCTGAAGAGCTGACTGTCCTTTTCACATGCTAAATGTTAGAGATTTTTCTATTCATATTCAGCAGCAGGAGATATACTATATCAGCCCATTTAAAAAAATCACAGTATGCCCGGTGTATGGTATTGATACAAGTTTCCCTTATAATAAAAACTAGCTTCCTTATAATAAATGCCCTATCAGAGAAGATTTTTTTTTGTACTTTAATCTCAATCAATGTTTAAACTGGCAATCATCAGTAGTACATCAGGAAGAGGACTACAACAAATATGTGTAAGTGATATTCCCATTAGTGCCAGATCTCCAAAGAACAATGGGAACAAACGGGATATTTTTTTTTTAAAAAAAAGGCAAACAGAATCATAAAATAACATAATGGTTTGGGCTGGAATTGATCTTAAAGATCATGCAGTTCCAAGAATGCTAAAAAAAAGTCTCAAACTGGACTGAGTTATCAATTCATAGTTTAAAAAATCTGACCCCATGTCATAATATATAGGAAAGTCAATCACATCACCTATAGTGTTTGAACCTTGGTGGCCAGCTAAGCATCGCACAAACACTCACTGTCTCTTCCCCTCTGGGGAAGGGTAGAAACAGAGAAAATTCATGAGTTGAGATAAAGACAGCTTAATATTAAAGTAAGAGTTGCATATGCAAGCAAAGCAAAATAAGGAATTAATTCACTACTTCCCGTCAGAAGAAAGTTGTTCATCCATCTCCAAGAAAGAAGGATTCCATCCTGCATAACAGTTACTTGGGAAGACAAGCACTGTAATTCTAAACACCCTATCCTTCCTCCTTCTTTCTCCAGGTTTTATTGCTGAATATGGCCTCATATAGTACTGAATATCCCTTCAGTCAGCTAGGGTCAGCTGTCTGAGCTGTATGCCTTCAATCTCTTGTGCACCCCCAGCCTACTCACCAGCAGGTTGAGGGAGGCGGTTCCCACTCTGCTCCAGTATGAAAAAAAAATTAATTCAACAGTCATAGAAAGACTCAAGGTTCTGTCTAATCTTCTAATTGTACTCTAAATGTGTCTTAATGGCACGACAGTGAAAACTCTTCTCTCTGACTCTTGCAGGAGAGCCTTTGTAAGGCAAAGACTTTGGGTTCAATGTAGTCATCTAACCAAAAATAACAAGTGCTATTGCATAAAACTTATAGTACCCCCCCTTATAGCCATTCCCCTTTCTGGAACTGCTGCTCCAGAAGGCTGATGGTCTGATGTAGATTTTGAACCATTTTGTCTGAGCACTTAGTCCAGCCTTTTTATTCTTCACAAATTATATTTTGAAATATTAGAGTCTTTGTAAGGGATAACACTGCTAGGAAAATTAATTGCTGAAACATGCAGAATTTGAAATACACATAGTGCCCTTTAGCTCCCCTATACACAAAAGCTCTACTGTGCAATGTCTTGAAAGCATGGCACACAAAATACACCTTCAGTGTTGAAGCTGAAGGGAGAGAGTATGTCTTGATTTATTTCTTTATAATTTTTTAAGAGGCCATGAACAATTTTTTATCTCTTAAAGTGGCTTTCTTTATAAAAATTCTTCTTTCTGGGATATCATGCTTTTAAATTCTAACAGTCCTTCAAAACTTAGAGTAAACTGTTAGAAAAATGTGTTCCAAAGTAAATTATAATGACTTTCCAAAGCAAGTAGCTGATTTCCAGTGCAAGCAGAGAGGCAGTAATAATTGTAGAATCGTAGGATCATTTGGATTGGAAAAGACCCTTAAGATCATCAAGTCCAACCATTAACCTAACATTACCAGTCCACTAATAAATCATGCCCCTAAGTGCCACATCTACACGTCTTTTAAATAACTGTAGGGATGGTGACCCAACCACTTCCCTGGGCAGCCCATTCCAATGCTTGATAACCCTTTCAGTGAAGAATTTTTTTCCTTATATCCAGTCTAGTACTCCCTGGCACAGCTTGAGGTCTTTTCCTCTTGTCCTATCACTTGTTGTTTGGAAAAGAGACTCACATTCACTTTGCTACAATCTCCTTCCAGGTAGCTGTAGAAAGTGATAAGATCCCTTTTTCTCCAAACTGTACAGCTCCAGTTCTCTCAGCTGCTCCTCAAAGGCCTTGTTCTCTAGACACTTCACCAGCTTTGTTGCTCTTCTTTGGACATGCTCCAGCACCTCAGTGTCCTTCTTGTAGTGAGAAACTCAAAACTGAACACAGTATTAAAGGTGTGGCACTACCACTACTGAATACAAAGGGACCATCACTTCCCTAGTCCTGCTGGCAACGCTGTTTCTGACACAAGCCAGGAATATGTATTCACTGCCTCTGTCCCTGTAAGAACAATTTTTTTGAATTAAAAAAGGTATTGTATATCAGCAACCTTTTATTTCTTCCTCGCTTCTGAAGTAAAACTGGAAGTAATCTCAAACACATATGACATAATAGCAAATTCAGGTGGAGTTCTCTTTTAAAGTAATTGAGATAAACTATGCTGTGTTTTCAATGAAGGAATAGTAAGCGTTAATGAGTCTAAAACATGTTCCTGTATTTCAACAGTAAGTTAAAGGGTCATGTCTGTTTTTTTCCTTACTGTTAGTTCAACTTGTTTTCCTGTAGTCACACCAGCCTATTCCATCCTTGTGTTCTCCTATTGACAGTGCCTCAGAAAGTATGTCAGCGCAGCATACTGATAGGTTGTATTTATCTGTCAATTTTCACAAGGCAGTTTTACCACAGTTCATGAGTAACTCCCACTGGTTTTTGCCATATAATAGCAAATGAACAGGGCATGACTATTTAGCCTTTTAAAAGTTATTATATCATAGTTGAAAGTTTTTAGGGTTTTCTGTTTGTTTGTTTGTTTTTATTTTTAAAGACATCGAAGGCTAAGGCTGCAAAAGAGTACAGAATTTCACTTTCCTATTTATTCTAATTTTGGTCATGAATGTTCAAAATTTCCATCTCCCAACCCCCATTTCATCAGCATTAAATCCTGGAGAATTCCTTTTTCTGCACTATCATGTTATTTATGTTTCCTGGGTATGTCAAACTGCATTTCAATTGAAAGTTAATAGAGCTTATTGGACCAATACATAACTCATTCCTAGCTTCCTCAGGAACTGCATCCTTCTGTGTTGTCTGAATGTCCTACATTGTCTGAATGATGCAATTAAAGTAGGTTCCATGGCCATACCACTCCCCTTTTTTTAAATTCAAACACTGAATGGTTAAAACTAAAATTTATGATTAAAAAATCATACTTTCAAATCATTCTTCTGCTTCAATGCCTTCTGTTCAGAAAGACAATGTAAGGTTTAAATCCTGTATATTATTACTTTGGGAAAAGTAACAGTTAGAAACCTACAGAGCTACTGAAGCAGAAACTAAACCACAAATATATTCTCTTCTTCTGAGTGACAGCTCTAATCAGTAAGCTAGAAAGTCACACGCATGCATATTCTCTTCCTTGCTTTCTTTCTGTCTTTGGTCCAACAATCTTTGATTATTGCATGAAAAATGGAACAGTTTCAAAAGAGAGGAGTCAGAATGCCCTTGATCTGTGTATGTGTCCCTCAGGCAGAGAGAGATATTTTAACTGTATCTCATATGAGTATTCGACTAACCACTAAGTGATAAAAATGGGAACAGAGAGGCACCTTCTAAACTAAAGGAATTTTATACTGTTATAAAATACTATTTAAGTATTTGAAAGAAAAAAGGTTGCAAGTGTCATGCATTTGGAAAGTGTTCAGAGGTGCAAATCCCACAACAGGAATGTATTCCTCCAGGAGATATATCTTGGATACAATCAGAGAGATCATACCTGTGTCCTCAGACATGACCGCTTCACCTTCAGTATGCCAACATCTTCTCATCATCTAGTGCTTCCCGAATATTTCTTAAGGGTGGACATTAAAAGCCAGATCCACATTATAGACTATTCTTTAAGGATCAAAGCTAAAATTTAGGTGGTACAAATACTGCAACATATATTTTCAATTAAAGTTAAAACAGGTAAAGAGTAGGTTTTGTTGCTACTGTTCCCCTGCTTCTAGCTCCCCCTTGGAATATTTTAAAGAATAGATCTGGGCAAGAAATCCAGCATCTGTTTAAGTGGGCTATCAAAAACAAAATCTTAAACCCAAATATTTAACCCAAGTTTTAGGTTAGTCTCATCTTAATTAAACATTTGTACTAGAAAAGAATCCTCATTTCAGCTTGTCATTATTTCTTCTTGTGAATATCATGCAAAGTTTTATTAAGAGACATTAATAAATAATGGTTCTGCTACCTTCATGGAATTATTTCATTTACCTTGGTAGAGGTATTTAATCTAGCAACAGTTTGGACCACTCTCTAGAACGTTTCAATGATAAATGCTAATTAAACAGTTACAAAATGTCTCTGAAAATGAAGATATGCACCCTAGTTTCTATCAAATTAGACAGTAGATTGGCATCAATGTAACAAGCGTTCAGGATCATGCAGTTTCAATGTGGTCTCCTTAATTGTTATATTTTCCAGTTTATTACTAATTACGGTAATATTTTTTTCCATTAAGCATAAACATCTCAGTATCTGAAAGCTAGTTTCAAGACTTTGAGGTATACCATCAGATACTCATGTCGTTCAATTCAGTTGCATCTGGTAAATGACAGTTGCACCCAGCCTCTTTGCTATAGATAATTGACTTTGCATCAAAATGACGTCACGGGATTCTTGCAATCATTGCAAATGACATCATGTCTCATTGCACCTGAGACAAAGTATTATTGGCTTGTACAGTATATCAGAACTTGTAAGAAAAATATATAAAAAAAAATAGGATTACTTTTTCAGCCTTGGTCTTAATGAGACAAATAAAAGCTTTTGTCAATTTTTGAACTACAGTCCATATTTGGACTACAGGAAAAAAACATTGTTTCGTATTAATTTTTTTTTTTAACATGGTCTACTTTTAAGATTTATTCTGTAGATTTGTAAGGCAGAAACATGAAAACAATATTGAAACAAGCTTTTTACGGGTTGACGAGCATCATCTCCATGGCACATAACTTATTCAAACAATGGAAATGCTGTCCAGGAATGCCAGGAAACAACCTCAACCACAGACGAAAGGGATGTATTTTAACAATGCAGATGGAGGCTAAAAGTCAGTAAAACTTCCTTTTTAGTTTCCACTATACTAGGATACTTCCTTATATTCGTCCTCAAGTCTTACGCATCACATCTCTTTGGTGTATATTATCCTCAGCTGGATACAGGTGATTACAAAAAATCATTATCTATCTGAGGAAAAATAAAGTAGTATTTCTTCATTTTTTTACCTCTTCAATGTTACTATTCTTCACAGGATTTCCTAATTCAGTAACAATTACTCTTCCTTTGAGGCATGAACAAGTAATTATCTGTGTTACCTGCCTTACATTTTTCTATCACTTCCCACACTGAAGGAGCCGAATTGCGTAGGTCAGTTAAAGCTAGTTAGTAATTTCCCAGTTAGTATAAATAACCACAACTAGAAATTACAACTTTCTTTCACAGTACTGAATGCTCTGCACTTCTGTCAGCTCAAGTAAACTGCTAAATCCTGCCTTTAACAATTTTTATCTTCTCTGTCCAAGGGAACTCTAGTCTACTCCTTGGTAACTATGGCAAAAAAGCCCTTTTGTTTACCACTGTGGTGCTTGCTAACTTTTTACTGCTCAGTAGAAGACTAATTAGGTTGTTATTAGAGTATGTGCCCAGATAGTTGATGATGACCTGTAGCTACACTAAAAAGATATCAGCATAAGTTGTTGAAAGATGTTAAAAACAGCAAAATAAGAATATTTCTTAAACAGAAAGAATCAAGATAAGAATATGAGAATATCAGAAATGAGAAATTTTATGGATGACGGAAAGGAAGAGCAGTTTGTAGGTCAGCAGAATTGCTAAAGTAGAGATTACCAAATTATCACATTGCAAATGACAAAGAAGTTTAAAAAGTCAGCAAAAAACAGAGCCAATGGAGAAAAAGTTAACATGGGTGTTTGTTTGTTTGGGACAGGATGACCACTACATGGTTATTTGATATAGGGTATATTTGGAGTGTTTTCTTTAATGCTGATGAGGTATGGTCCAGAGAGAACATCTAAAGAGTCATAAAGGCCACTCCGCGGAAGAAAATTCACAGGAAAAGGGTAAAAGAGAGAGAAGTCTCTCATTTGTCAGAATCCTGTCACTCAAGGTATTGACAATCCTAACCTGGGTAGGATTCCTCTTTTCTTTCTCCCAATTGATTTTATTGCTGCCCCTCTAACACTAAAGCATCAGATATCATGAGGAACATGAAGAACATTAATTATTACAGATTCATTGCACAACGCCTTTCTAAGATGTAGGATGTTTTTGAGCCTCGTTGTGCTCTTTCTCATTGACAGGGGAATAAATTTTGTAGATGTGGGGTATTTAAACAGTTTGATTAAGTTTTATTTTATACTTCTGTTTCATTAAAAAGAGATGGTGAGAAAAAGTATTATGAAAAACCTCTCTCTCTAAAATCTCAGACAGTACTTAGGCCTCAAAAACTGCATCTATAGTAGTAGCTGAATCCAATTAGTGAGGATAAGACAGATTATAATAATGTTCTTGTTGTCAAAAACTTCCCTATAAATATATTTAATTTCTTAAGATTATGTCTATGTGTTTATTCTACCATGGTGACTTAAGCAAAAGGGAGCTGAGCTCACCGTAGCATGCTGCCTGTCAGCCCTCAAATAAATTTGCCAGCTTTTCCTTCTACCTATGACTAGCGAGGCATTTGTGAGTGTCTGTTTGTGTGGCCACACATTCAAACTGCTGGTGTGACTGTTGTGGGCCAGGTAATTATCTGGAGCAACTGGGCAGTTCTGACTGACTGACGTATGGAATTCTACGGTGTCATGTTTTAGAATGGGGTATCTTTTGTAAATGTAACCCAACACATAGTAAAATCTGTGATGCTCTTTGGGTTTGTTTTGGTTTATTTTAAGTACTTGATCCTGCAGTCAAAATGTTCTTGCAAGTGGGATAACCATATGTAATCTTATTGTTAAACAAGTGCTATATGGAACAGTCATATGGATGTGTGCCAATATTTGACTTGAAAGCTTACATTAATTTTATGTTTTTAAAAATGGAAAACATCAGGAATTAGTACTCTGGAATTTTGTATTTACTGACTGTTGACAGTTATATATTTATTACTGATGGATATTCACATAATTTCTTGCCATCTATTTCTTGCTGATCAAAATCTACAATAAAAAGTAATATCCAAGACCTCCTTTTTTAAGAGATGACAAAATACCAAAAATATTCAGAAAATAATCTGAACAAGCATCTTTTATAAAACATAAATAATGAAATAATTAAAGAACAGTTGTTTCTTATCTTTGTACGTATAGGCATGAGTACATGCACAAAAGGATGGATTTGAGTAAGTCTAGATCCTTAATGGAGTCAGATAAAGGAACAGTAGATTTGAAATGGTACATTAAATCAGGAAACTAAATATCTTTTCTCTCATTTTTGTCTTCCAATGTGTTTTATAAATGACCATTTCTATTATCCATAATGAAAATTTTAATATGTCTGGTATTTACAAGCACTCTTGTAAATTCACTACTCTAGTTCAGAATTAGTTGCCTTAAAGAGATGTCACTATAAAAACTTAATGTTCCTGCTGTATTCCATCTATTCCATTCCATTTTTCTTTTTCACTGTTGTTTGAACTTTTTAATTATTTTATTTTCCCTTCCACAGGCAGCTCACTACATAGAAGAAAACTTGACTAGGGGATGAAGCTCTTCAGAAAGAATTCATGTAGATCCTATTGTTAGGGCAACAATTTTTTTTACAGCACATTTGTTTGGAATTGTCACACCAGCTTTGGCATTTTACTTACAGCTGCAGATTACATACTGATCTCAAGAAAGATTACAAAAACAATAGGCTTAAAAAGTAAAAGCTGATGAACATTAGAATTCTCCCTTAGCCTGGCTTTGTTACAAAGAGCTAAAGACTTTGCAAATAAAAGAACTGACGTGTTATTGCGTACTACTACTAGGAAGGTCCCTTATTCCTTTAACTTATTTCTTGCAAAGTTTAGAATATTCATCTGCAATTTACTATAACAACGTTTATGAAATTAAAAAGCACAACATTTGAAGCTCTTTGTTATTATTTATTGATAAAAATTATGATATGAACTATTTTCATTCACTTGGAGCAGAAGTAATGCTTAAATTCCATGACGGATTTTCAATATATTTCATCCTATGGACATGTTTAGTGATTAATGATCTAGGATCCTCTGTGCTGCAAAAAAAATTAGTAACTGGAAATTGCAGCCCGTGATTTAAATTGGTCATAGCAACTAGAAAGGCCAGGTGGTAAAGTTAGACAAATGGCTGTGGTGGCACACAAGGTGGTTATAAAACAAGCTCATCAGGCAGTAGTCTCAGCTGGGCACCTGCTTAGCCATTTTCCATGCTCACTGTAATGACCATGACCATTTAATTTCTCTTTTTAAATAATTAAACTATTTCAGAGAGCTCCAGAGTTTAATGGCATTGCATCTCTCAGTATTTTAAATCTGTTATAATAGTTATCCAAATAATACCTAAAAAGTCAATCATACCAATTACTATCATTTCTACTACTACTAATTAGGGTGGAAATGAATTAGAGCTTGGAATAGAATGTTTGTATATGGCATTATCATATTCTAACCAGAAATGAATTTTATTCCATGTGAAAAATAAAACATTTATGGTATCCTAGTCTAAAAATAATAAAAAATACTTTTGACTCATCTACTTTGTGTAAATTTTTTTATTATTATTATTCTTTAGTATATCTCAGTTTAATTGTAACTTTCAGCAGCAGCAATAAAAATTTTTGTTAATTTCCATTGGCTCTCTATGGAAAAATATGAAAAATATGTTGTTGCGGGGGGAAGAACTGCAAAATAAAATCAACCAACCAAACCCATAAACAAAACCAAATGAACAATAATTCCCTTTCTTAGAAATATAGATAAAACTGAACAGGAAATTAGTGTTGGTACATTTGATTTTCTTACCAGGCCAGTTTCATCATCAAGAAATTCAATTTGTTACCTGCAATGAGGTCATTTTTGCTTTTCATCGGCATTGTCTTTTAATTGAAGATTTTCAGCTAAATTGGATTTACAGTCACTGGAAAATGTATGTGAGAGGAAACAAGGATGTTTCATCATTATCATATATCAGTTTGTCATGACTTTTTCAACTTCCTCATTTGTCTTTTATTCTTGATATTTTTTTCATTTTAGACACCCCTGTGCATTACAGTGAAGTAAATCTCAGAGCAGTAGCCTGGGACTGCTCTGTTACATTGACTGAACATTTACATGCTTCTTTGTCTTTCTTTTACTTCCCTTCTCTCTTCAAAACACTTCTTTCTCTTAGGAAAATCAGAAGTTAACAGTGAAGACGAAATCATCAGAAGCTCAAGTAATGTGAAATACACCTAGTGGAAGCTGCCATTTAAACCACAACCATCTTGGCTTCCTTTCCCATCCATTTATATTTAGAAGAAAAATGAAAGATATTGAAGAAACAAACAGAAAATTGGAATGATATTTTATTAAAATATCATTCCAATTTTTAGTACTTTCTAGAACCCGTGAAGCATTTTTCCAGTCTCCTATTTTTGTAAGTATTCTTGAAGAGTATTTGTTAATTCATTCCCAACTGTACAAAATTTGAAAGCACATAAAATTAGCTATAGATAGGGAAAAAAAAACCATCTTGACTGAGAGTAAATTTGGCATATATGAGCCTGTTATCAGTAAAAAAAGCATATAGATATAAAACTGGAAATATGTCTTAGAGTTTCAAACTAACCAAAATCTAAATTTGAACACAAACTTGCATTTAAAAACAGATTTTAAAATATTAAATTTTTTTAGTTAGAAAAAAAGTTCATTAGACTTCACTTCACAGAAGGAGATCTTAAAGAAATCAGCTATTTATATTTTGCAGCATTTTCCTTATGTGGAAAATACAATTTTTGAGAAAGCAAACACTAATATTTATTTTTCAACTTATTTAAAACTGAAAGACACTTCCTGAAAAGCTGTGTGATCATTTTCTGACACAACACTGATTAAAAAATTAATCTTTAAAAGTGTAGTGACTGTTTCATAGAGAAAGTTTGACATTTCAGAGCCTTGACATAACCCAAGTTGGAAAAGTTAAGAAAAGCACTTAATTACTCTTCAAGGATAAAAATTTAAAAGGTAAAATGATGTTTAGAAAAACACAATAGTGTTTAAATTCCTTGAGGTTGGTATGAGGAAATTAAATGTTTTAGAACAGAGATAGTTAATGAATTTTGCAGAAAAGCAAGGTACTGAGGAAGATAAAAGCATGACGTTTCCCTTTAGGGGAGTAAAAGAATTTAAAGTTCCCCTGCACCGTTACAGTACTATGCGCTGTGTAAGCCGAAGACTTGTGATGAAGGAATGAGGTATTTTGTGCATTACCAGGTAGTGACACTGCATTACATGAATGAAAGAAAGTGTAATATAAATGGTTATGACGTGAATGAGCCTAAGATATTTGAACAGCAACACCTCCTCTTTCCTGCATCTTGCCTTATGCATTTTGATAGACTCTTCAGGGACTTGTAACCACCTTATGCAAAGCCTGATGTTTCCCCTGCATTCACTCACAAGGAACTGTGTAACAGGATTTCCACGGGATCTCTTTTTCCTCACTAGTCTTTTCTTTTTCTGGCTCTACAGACCTCCAAACATGGGTATCACTGAGGCAGACCTGCTAACAGCTCTCTCCTTGGGACTCTGGGACATTTAGGCTTAAGTGGAACACTTTTTATATTTCAGATCACTGCTGCTTCCTGAAGTAGGACAACAAGAAAGGATGCAGGCTTTCTAACATTAAACCCTTGAATAACTGTCTCTCAAACAAAAGTAAAACTTTTGTACTTAAGGGAACTCACCAGTGATTTCTTCTTGGACTGGAAGACTCTTCAAAAGCTGCTAGTCCTTACTTGTTTTCACCAAAGATGCAGTCTGTGGAATGCTGCAAAAATAGCTTCAAATGAGTAAGAAAACAAACAAACAAGTTCTGACTCATAAGAAGCAACACACTTCAAGTGACTACACAGAACCAATAGGGAGCGGTTCATACTACTCCAATGAAAGAGCATGCAAGGCAACAGACTCCAGAAATATGCAGATAAGAAGTGAGAAAGAAATGAAAATAAAATCTGTTTTGTTGAAAAGAAACAATACAGAATGTACTGACTTTGATGGGATAGAGTTAGTTTTCTTAGTAGCTTCCATGGGGCTATTTTTGAGGTACTATGCAAGCACAATTAACTTAGAATTTGTGAAATTATTTTCTGTTATGAGCTACCAATAACAAACATTTGACTGGGAATACAAATAAAAGTAGATTGTAGGTTATTTATTTAATTCCTAAGCAAAATGGAACAATTACAAGAATGTCTAGTTATTTATTTGTTACTTCCACTTACTGTGATATGCAGACATTCATCTTGTTTGTATCCATCCGGTAAGTCATCTATTGAATAAAAACAAAATAATATAAAACCAAACAGAAACTATAAAACCACATTTAAATAAGCCCTTTGTACGTGCCCTGTTTCATTAATGTTTCATTTTCTTTAAAGATGTACTCATTAAATCCGTAGTGCCATACATGAAATCCTACACATTTTATAAAAGTAATGTATCATGCGTTAGTTTGCAAAATATATAGTGATCAACAATACTTTGATTGTGAATACTGTGCATGTTTCCTAGTCTTAGTTTATTGATAAGATGAGCTTTCAAAAATTAAATTTCCCTTCACAAGTATTCTTTAATTTGATCATCTGCATGCATATCTAAATTTGTAAATTAGAAAATCATTTATACAAGTGAAATAAAATATGCATGATTGAAGTATCTAATATCCTGTCTTAGTATTTTGCTGTATTATAGTTACTTTTCATTTCCGTCATTAATTAGAATTAAGACAATAAACCAGTCAGTGAAGAAGTAAGAAATCATAGTAGCATCTTGAATATCTGGCGACAATGGCAGTGAAAATGAACAGTATGGTTTTGACAGATAAAAGTTTGCTTCAGAAGGCCCCAAGTTATTTTCCTCTTGTTTTCAAATTGATTTTTTTTTGCAGAAAACAGTTTATAAAGGATGAAGTGTGCAAGTGTTAATGATGTTTTAATATCAGACATTCTTATTTGACAAAATCAGTGTTTATTAACATCCGGTCCTGAAAGATGATGAGTATCTTTGGTGATAAAAAGAGCCTCTTAATTTTCAAATAAACATGAATTGAGACAAGACCCACTTAACAGCGCTCATTCTGTGTTTCACAGGATCGGGTCCTAAACAATCTTTTCAATTCATTTGTTCCACACCAGTGCGTTTTTCCATTCAGCATTTATCGAGAACATTTATTCATACTGAAAAGGATTGCACCATAGGTTGTTATTCAGCTATATTAAATAGCAAAGAAATTATTCATTTACTCTGTACAAGCAGAGATGACAAAGTAAGACAAACATTAAATAATATCTTTCTTGCACATCCATAATTTTTAAGACTTTAACAGCATTCTAAATCTATTAACCTTTCTTGTGGTTGCTTCTAGTTTCCATAAAGGTTGTGTTTCTGACAGATTTGACATGGGAATGATAAATTAGTTATATTTGCAGATGTTGATTATATGACCTGCTTAACTTGCTGTCTGCCGGTCCTATCGTGCTAATAGATGCATGGTAACATAAATAAAGACAATTCCCATAAGTGAGTTGCAAATATAATTAATAATAAAGTGTACCACCTAGGACATTCACAACCCCTGTAGCACATATCTAATGAAGAGTTATATATATATGAAAAATATTATATGAGTTTTTAAGAAACGCAAAATTATATTTCTTTAAGGAAGAAAATTTTTGAGACATTTCCAAATTACTGAAAATACATCTGTATATTTTCATTGCTAGAGTCAAATTCCACAGTTATAAAAAATGATGTAAAACCTGATAGTATTTTTTTTTTTAACTCCGGTGGATCACTGTTTATATTGCTAAAATGTTTTCCTTGGGCAGTAATGAGAAATTCTGATTAGTAGGACAAGGGAAGATGAGCTTTTGCCTCCTCCCTGCTACTACAAGCATTCTTTCTAGTTCACAGCATAATCCAAGAAGCAGTTAGTCATGTTATTTCAATAGAATTACTTTCTATCTTAGATTTTATTAGCTAAGGCTTTCAAATTTACAGAGGTACATGTTTCTAAATCCCTTCAGTGTTTATAAACAAAGCATTTTTTTTTTTAAGATTTTGGGCAGTAGGGTTTGTAGAAACTTACACTGCAAACAAAAAATATATTTTTCAGACTGCCCACTAGTCAGGTTTATATCCAAGGACATATTAAATAAAAATTTCAAGATTTTTATGCAGGAGAATATATGCATTATAGAGATAGATTTTTTCCCTCCAGAAACTGTCCTTTTGAGTAGCCAGGAAAAAGCAGAGATCTACTTTTGGATGAAAGGAGCCAGATTGTGTGTTATTTAATAATATAAATGGATTGTGAAAAAGGCTCAAATGTGTCCCCATTAAATCACATGTTCTTTAGCATTACTGATGTAACAGTCCTTGTAGGGGCACAATAAGTTATGTTAGAGTATCAGTGGTGTTCACTGAGAGTTCATTAACATGGGACAGATCAGCAGCTCATGACGATCATGGAAGAAGCTGAAATTTCATGGTGAAATTTCTAAAGAAGGTCCAAGAAAGATGTACAGCATGGGATAAATAGAAATAATGGTGTATATAATGATCACAGTTCCTCCAAATATATGTCCACATGCACATTGCAGTCTTTATGAATATTAAGTGACAGCAGGAAGACTAACTTTCTTGCTATGTAATCATATGATGGAAAAAAAAAAAAAAGAATAATACCTGAACAGCAGAGGATGACTAAATCCATGTAGAGTAATATCTTGGTTGTCCTCTGGTCCCTTTATAGCTGTGGCTTGGCTTTAAGCCAGTATTTCTTCTACACATGCTATTTTAATAATTTTACAAATTTTCTGAAAACAAGGAATCTCTCTTAATCTTGATGAAACTGTTCAACAAGAGACATAGACCTCGTACTAATTTCAATAATATGTAAATGATTTATATCTGCTGTCTGAGACACAGCACACATTAAGAAGCCTTCTTGGTTTTACCCAAACTGTAGGCTGGGTGTCCTTCCTTCTATGGCCCATAGGCCTGTTTCCCTGATCAAGGGGCTTATTTAGAGCACATTGTAACTACCTTTCACCTCTAGTGCTTGCTAGGTTTTCTTGAAGGTCAATGTGTCTGGCCCGGATTACAATGTTCCTTCTGGTCTAACATATGGCAAAAATACACACACAGGGTCCAAGCTTATAGAGTGCACCAGGAAGGATGATTGTCCCACAAGCAGTAAAATCACAACATTTCAGACGCAGCTGCAGGTGACAGAGATCTCCTTATATCTAGTAGCAGATACTTCTAATAATTAAAATATAAGTGTTATTTAAGTTGTACTCTGTTTCTAGTTTGGATATAAGTATTCCTATTTGATAACTGTTGGATTTTGCCATGCTTTCCACATCTGGGTTAAATTTTTCTCTACTCCCCATCTTCATTCCAATCAGAAATCCAGTCTCCATATGTGTGAACAAAACACATTCTTTTTCTATTTTAGGATACCACTGTAAGCGATATACTGTTTGCATTAAAGTTCATTTCCAGAAAATATAGACCTAATGGCCAACCATATTCTACCCCACAAGGGACAGAGACAGCTCAAATCTTCTCAATGGTACAGGAGAAATAATTCCCTCTCCCTCACTCCAGCAATGAGGAATGTGGTCATTGAGTAAGGGGCTGGGCTACTTCTGACACAAAAAAGGAGAAAATATGAAAGAGAATAGAACACTGAAGAATCCCTTGAGGAGGCTGTGGTTCTTGATGCCTTCATTAAGACAGCAAAGAAACAAAGTCAAACCCCAAGTATATCTGCCCTACATAACAAAGCCTTCACTCTGCAGTAAACAAACTGGCTTTCTAAGTTCTTGGCACAGGCAAAATATTTAGTTTTGTATCACTTCCTTCAAAAGATGGAGAAAAGCAAACATTTGTCTCAGGATAAACAAAGATATATATGTACATGCTGTGTTTCTGAATGAAATATTACTTCACTTTTATCAGAAGTCCTATGACTTTTCAGTGTTGTTGAAAAAGTACTAGTTAACTTAGAAGACATTTATCACTGAAAAATATTCAGAACAATACTGAGGAGTAAAATCCAGAAAAGGTTTTTAGAACATTTACTTTCATATACAAGGGAATGATTCAGCAAGTTGCTTTTAATGATGTTTTAATACAAAAATACAATTGCACTTTAAAGAACTTTCATATTCATGCATGTTTCAGATTCATTACTAAGGGGTAGTCATTTGATAAAATATCTTTATATTCTGCAAGCCACAAAAGTTTACAACTCATTTGAATTCTGTTTGAAGAGAATACTGAAACATTGCTCTCAATAAAAATATATCAGAAATTTCAGCGCACAGTCATCTTGTAGCTCCCCCCAAATGTTGACACTATCTTCAGTTCACAGATAACAAACACTGTGTACAGAGAACAGATATCAATAGGACTCCTTATTTATATTTCTCTTTTTAGCATAGTACATAGTCTCAAGGTATGCGTTTCAGCTTCTCTATGAATTTTCAGATGATCAGGGCAGTGCTTATATTAAGACAGCTAAAGAACAACTGTTAACGCCAAAATTAACTTCCAGCCGCTGATAGCCAGGCGAACTTTCATCTGGCATCATGTCATGTAGCCTGAGTATCGTTCCTATCCTCAAACTAGTGTTCCTAACAGAGTAAGGAAAGGACTAAGAGTAATGTAGTATCACAGCATAGCATAGCGTAGCATGACATCGCATGGCATAGCTTAGCATTGAACAGAATCATAGAAGATTTCTGCTAGTAATTTTCAGTTCCTGTTTCACTTTACCTCTTTTCTCAGTCTAACTAGAAAATAACGTAGTTCAGATTAGTTCAGATTACTAATAATCTAGTTCATTAAGTAATGCCTACTTCATTATCACCAGTTACTGACAACTCCTGTACAAGGATGGTGAATATTACAATAAATTATTTCCTTGCAATAATTAACCACAGTTACCTTTGCAGCAATTGTTTGATGAACATCCTGGAATTAAATAAAACTAATGTTTCCCTTTCCCCTCTAATTTTTTTTGTTCTGCAAAAACTGAGAAAATCTGTACTTAGAAAATCTAGTTCTTCTTTCAAAAACTAGTGTTACAGTAACAAGCAGCAACACTGCTGTGGTGTTGGCAGCAGTTCTGTTTTTTTCTGTCAGAGGTAAAAATAAATTAATTTTTTTTCTTATGAAATAAATAGAGACTACTCCAGTTATAATAGTCTCTAAGGGTTCCTTTAGTGAGGTGGAAAAAAGTGTGATTTAAAGCCACTTTCAAGTAAATAAGAATATTTGAATTAGTTGAATATGTTTTGGTAAAAACAATATCCTCATTGTCAGGAGAATTGCAATTCTATTTCTTCTGCAAAATGGGATAGCTTTGAATCTTACAGACTTTATTTCTAGAATGACTTTTCCCATTTGAATCTAAAAGACACTGCTTAGAAAGAAACTGTTTAGTCCATATTCCATTTCCTCAGAGATCACACTCGTGAAAATTTCCGCACCCATCATAGAATTCAAACACTTGTTTTTGCTGACAGGAATTTTGCCAAGTACACTCTTAATTTTCTTTTTCCTAGAAAGAATGTATTGTATCCTTTAGTATGTGCAAAGAGATTATTCATGGTTTATTTTCTTGATGGATTCAGCAGCAGAACAGGTTTTGAGTGGGTGGTTGTCTTGACCAATATTTGTTGTGAATCACTTTTTTTTCTTTAAATGTTGGACACTGACTATCCACAAAAGACTGAACTACAACTTAGGTGAGTAAATGCCTAAATTTATTGACAATCTACATGTTTGAGTTAAAACCTAATCTCTCTATGGAATGGAATAAGTTCCCTCAAAGTTATATGCAATTTGTAATTGTGATACTATCACACTAAAAATATGACAGGTGCACCCAGAGATAGACCTTTGCTGCTCCATAGATTAAGGACTCCAGAAGCAGGTCTGTGAGCACTGCAAGTTGATACAAAATGGTGTTAACCTCATATGGAGCTAGGAAATGATCATATATGTGCAGTTACTTGTCCTACTCCTTTCCAGAGCTTTAACCTGCAAGAGAAAAGTAAGAACTTGTCAGATATAGAGCATAGCTACCTTGAACAGAAGGCCCCATCTCTCTAAGCCCCAGACCCTAAGCCTGTTCTAGAAGTCGGACTCAAGAGGAAGATCTGAATTTTGCAGTATAGGTCCGAAATATCAAGAGGAAATGCTTTGAATTTGAAAAACTTAAATATAACTGGTTTTGTTTGGTTTGGGTTTGGTGTTTTTCTGGGGGGTGGGCCATGGGAACATTTATTGATCATTTTTGACTTTACTACAGACTGAAAAAAGAAAAGGGATAGGAGGACTGCTGTAGAAATCTATGGAGATATTTTAGACAAGTATTGTGGAAGAGGATAGAAAAATTCTGAATGCTTTGTAGCTAGTTATTGAGTATTACTACTGACTTCAAGACCATAGTCATTACTCAGTCTTAGTTGTCTATTTACATTTAAGAATATAATAAGAAGTATTTTACCAGCAAATGGTCTTTAGTAATTAATTAATCAAGATAGTGTTGTATCACCTGCTGTATCATCATAATATAGTTTTGCTGAATAATTTCTATCTTGCTCTATCTACTGTATAATTTTTAAGGCTTGCTCACAAAAATAACTATGCTTCTCACAACTTAAATGTATTTAGAATTTTTCTTCTTTAAAAAAAGTATTAAAACAACAAAAAACTTATAGACAGAAAATAAAAACACAGAAAAGTTTAGACCTCAGAAAGGTCTTATGATGATTTTTTTACACATATAAAATTAATGCTGCTAGAACTATACTGTGATCAGCATTAAATATCCATGTATCCAAGGAGGTAATCTTTGAACTACAGGGACAGGAATTAGATGATCTTTCAAACCTAGTTTGAGTCATATAATCTATAATTACATGATTTTCTAACTGGAATAGAAAATATCCTCAAGAAGGTTGTCTGATCAACACCCCCCAACCCCCACAAAAATAAAAAAGCTCATTTTTTTATAGCTGTTAAAGGGCATCTATACAAATACTAGGACAAGGACTAACATTTATATTTTTTCAGACTTTTCAGTAATTTCTAAAATTGTCCCTAGATCTTTGGCTAAGAAGTTAACATGGAAACTTCAAGTATAAAATTTAGATGTATAGTGATAGTATTTGTACAACTTCGTCATCTTAATCAAGCGTTTTTTCAGCTTATAGAAATTTTTTTCAAAAAATAATATGACATGAAACCCGAAAATCACAATGATTGACCCAAATGAGAGAAATAAAAGGAATGAATAAAAAGAGAAGAGGAGAGGAATTAAACCCAGAGTATCCTATTTAAAAGTGTTTAAAAACATCATAGGTTTTCAGTATCTTACCCCATGCTAAGGATCCTTTTCAGTATTTCTCTACAGGCTTCCTGCATGTATCAACTGGGAACTGAGAAGATAATTTTTAATTTTGTACTTTTTCATGATGTTGAAATACTGTTGGTGAGAGATCATAAATGGGAAAAGAATCTGCAAAAATTAGTGGTAATGCTACTGATAAGGTCAGATGTTAAATGAAAAGTTCAGAAGTCCCTGTGGTATCATTCAAATTAATTGAGAAATGACTGAAAAGCTTAGTTGTAGTTCAGCTACCCACTGGTGAGAGAAGGAAGAAGACGTTATTAGGCTGAGGAATTTGAAGCAGAAAATATGTCTTTACAGCAAACCTATCAAAAGCAAATTCTCATGGCACAAGTTTAAATTTCTGTATGACTAAAAGTCTGGTTTCAGTTGACTTGGAGAAAACTGGTGATGCATACTAGCCTCAGGAAATTCAGTTAAACAATATATTCATAATATATAGTCCCGTGAATATCTGGTTATAACACCTCAGACAGTCTTAATGATGCAGGCTCCTCAGTAAAGAAACGTTATATCAGCATATATGTAGGTTAAACAGCATTCTCTTGCCAATATTACAGAAACAAAAGGGAGTGAAACATGTAACTTGTTAATGCCACCACATTGCTGTGTGTTTACATTTAAGATCAATTTTTTTTCACATCATACTGTAGGTGACATATACTTGGCAGTTCAGTGTATCAGTAGAAGTCCTTGGAAAAGAATAGTGAGAACAAGTTTGGGTATTTTGGAAGCTTTTGGTTTTCTAAAAATGCTGATATAGTCTCCATGAATGTATAGTATGGAACAGCTTCTTGAAAAGGTTGCACCTTTTTAGTCCACTTTCCATTATTATAGGGAAAGGACTCTGAGGCTGAAGCAAAACAAAGCAAACCAGCTTTTTTCTACGCCCTTTTATTCTCAAAATCAAAACAAACTAAAAAAATCAGCCCCTCTGAAAAAAAACAAACAAACAAAAAACCACAAAAATGTAAAGATCCTAGATAAGGTTGTGTTATAACAAATATTGCATATAGCAATACTTAGGTACATGACCTATCTATAAGCCCAGTATGTCAAAATATTCTTGGTGAGGTTTTATACTGCTGCAACATTATGAATGACAGAAAAATACAACAGCTACTGCAGCAGTGACAGTTACTCTTCAATAACTTTCATGTTTCTACACAGATTTTAGTAACTTATATAACATCTCAAAAACTGTTTTTCTCTGATGTAAAAAGCTGTTTTGTCAAGCAAAGCTGAGATAAATGACACCCTAAAAAGAATGAAGATAACATTAAAATTGAGAAAACAATATTGATTGAGTATGTGGAAGTTACTGTTTTATAAAAGTGCTTCGTCCTGTTTCAGTTGACAGTATGTAAGTCTTAAGGGGCTGCAGGTTAAAATTAGATCAAGACAGACCATTTCTGTTTTGTTTAGGTTTTTAAGACACATATCGGCAAAAAAAAAAACACAAACAAAAATCAAAAAACAAAAACTGGTTTTCCTCTTACATTTTTTAAATAGGTTAATGCCATATGGTTTCTCATGACTTCTCTCATATAGTGGTATGATTGAGATCCTCCTGCATATTTTGTTATTTAATAGTTAATTTCCTATTTAACTTGAATTTTTCTGTTCTAATTCTTGAAGTTTTTATGCTTTTTTTCTTTGCCTTCCTTCCTGCTTTCATTAAATTCTTAAGAAATTAGTATTATGAAGATTCTACTTATCTGTATGTGTTTCAGAGCAAACAATTGCATGTATTTTAGAATAACACTTTTGCATCTGCCTTATTTCTTAAGGAAATAAAAGGTAGAGAACTCTGAATGTGATGAAAAAAATACCAATTAATGTTTTTCATTGAGCCTGTCAGTTTTAGGGTGCTTTGAACAAGTCTTAATTTCAACCTTTCAGTCTTAATTTCAGATTTATTTCAGTACATACTGCAGACAATCTTTTCTTGGCTGACCTAGGTGTTCCAGAAGGTTTCAGAAAGTGTAAACTTTTGCAACATGATAAATTTCTGACACCTTCTTTCCCTATATTGTCTATAACTGATGATGATTTGAATGTGAATAGGATTTCAGAAGACATATTCTATTTTGTATTTCATAATTTAACTTGCAGAAACTTTTGATGAAATACCAATAATTGATTTCATGTGTTTGAATGGTCAAATTACGTCACACCTCTAATGAGCATACTTGTCCTGCAAATAAGGAGAAATTGTTCTATAACAAGTTTGTCTATGTGACAAGTTCTTTCTTGATAATAGTTTTATAGCAAAATAAATATCTTAAACAATGAATCAGTGCCTCCTCCACACTGGCCTTCAGAAATACGCCGAAATAACTATATGATAATGATTATCCTGAAAGGCCATTCATCATTTAATTAATTTCAGTTCAATCGCCGGTGACCTTGCTTACCCTTACCCATTACTCCCTCTGAGATCAGAATGGAATACCTGAGAACAAGTCTATCAAGCAGGCTTAAGTCTCTTTGAAAAAACAACATGACATTAGTGGACTCAAAGGGGTGATGGGAAGATCAATTTTTGCTGAGGTTGTCCAATCAGTCATACTCAACTGCATTAACATTGCTTCAGTGTTCTCCTTGTCGTTACAGTCATTCTGGTCACCCAATGCACTGCTTATGAATGTGGAAAAAGACCTGACCCAGATGCAAAAGGAGATCAGGAATAGCATAGTACTTCATCTGGAAAAAGAAGAAGAGGCAGCAGTGACTGTTTATTCTGATGCAGAGACATGTAGTCTGTATTGATTAAGTCAGGGAAGCCAAGACTATATGACCTTTTAAGGCTTAGCAACAGATATCTTCCACAGCGAAAATGACAGGAGGTACATTGTAAACACATCCTTTAATGTTGTACATCAGTCCTGGAAAAAAATATGCATTTAGTACTAGTTGAAAATTAATGTAGATTTATATCACATATAAACATAGAGTTATCAATATCTTCTTATCTAATATTTGATATTTTAAAAATATATAAGTAAAAAAAATCCTCTTTTCTCAATTTCTTACTGAAATCTTAATCAAACAACCATGCACAGCTCAAAAGAACTTACCTACCTATGCTGGGTACTTCTCAGAATATAGAAATACTGGACTAAAAGTCAGCTTATTAGCAGAGTTTTAAAACCAACTGTCTAATTGTCATTTAACCAGATCTCACCTCAGCTTCTGCTATGTATATTTTTTAAACAAACCCAAGGAGGTTTGAAAGCGAGAACAAATCAAATGGCTCCATGTGCTTTTAAAATAAAAGGTAAAGTTTAATAGACTGCTGTACGCAATCAGCAAAGCTGAGATGTTTTCCTGTTAGTGACAACCTGATCTGAACAGTGACATTATCTTATGAGCTGTAAAACTTTCCTAAGCAGTATCTATAGTGACAAGAAGAAGAAAATAGAGAACTAAATAATATTATTCAGCTACAAGCAAGTTAAAATACGCTTTTTAAAAAGCTTAGGGCATTGCTAATACTCCCAGCTTTTGCAGATTGCGACAGTTTTGACTCACGTGGAAAAGAAAAAGAAATCTGCAGTTATATGCAAGTATAGACTCACTGCTGTGCAAAGTTTCAGCTTTCTTCTTTGATAGTCCAGGTTACTAATTGCAGTAACCTGCAATTTAAAATTTATCAGGTTAGTAACTGCCTTTTTAAAGGGAATTGAAAAAACAGAATTTTGGTTGAAATGAATGAGATTCATATGAAATTTCTCAACAACAATCTTTCAACTTTTATGGTAAATGCTTTGTAAATGGAATAAATTCTCATCATATACTATGACCATTCAAAATTAAAGTGGTATTTAGCTGGGAAACCACTTAAATGAAATCTACTGTAAGATACAGGAGAGTTGATTTCTGGTTCCCCAGAGATGATTAAACACTGAATAAGAGGAAATACTAAGTAAAATGTAGGAAAATTAAAGGTTTTCTCATTTTATTTTTTGAGTGCATGGTAGTCTTATCTACTGCTTTAAAAAAAAATAGCTATATTAAAATCTGTCCAAGCTGAAAAGCGGGAACAGAAAGCACTTCCATATCTAGTCACGTCTGTGTGTACCACCTACCTAAACAGATACACAGATGGATAAAGGCTGGTAAGGGAGGTGAAAATATTTGAAAATTTAAATATGGCATAATTTAAGGTATATACCAATGGAGACCATTGGAAAATGCAACTGAGAACAGTAAGGATAGAGTTCTCCCCTCTGTAAAATTAGGCTTAATTTGCCTCCTCACCTCCTTCAAAGTAAAAGTAGTGCTTCCTAATGCCATCAAACCATCATCATACTGTTATCAACACCTGAGTGGTGGACTTAACATTGATAATGGGACATAGATCTTAACATGTCTAAGAAGTGTATATTTTCAAGGACACAGGCTCTGTGTTCCTGTTCTGCTGTACGAAACATAAAATGAAGGATGACATCATTTGGTTTGTTCCGTTTTTGTATTTTTCAGAGGTGCATATTTGAAATTAGTGCTGACTGTGATTTATTTATCTCAATTTCTGTAAAAATCAGATAGATCTAATATGTAGAATTTTTTTTCTTTAGAGGTCATTAAAAAGCAGGGGTTTTTGTATATTGCTACATACTTAGTAAATGCCCTAAGACTTCACTTTTTAATCCCTCAGAAAATAAGATAAATTATACAGCTAAGTATTACAGATCCAGTTGTTGGTTTCTCTCTCCAGATACTGGTTATCTGTAAATCATATTAGCTAATGCAAAGTATCTCACAGCTTCTGCCTTGGATATAATAAGAATTCAGCAAGAACTGATGACTAATATGAAGCAGTAATATGCAAACGAACCCTCAGGTTCCAAAAAGGAGCAGAGAGCAGGACGAGAAACATTGTGTCATCCTGAGTTGTCAGAGTGACCATATTGTCCTTCAGATTGGCATATCTTCAGAATTTGAACAATCAATAAAACTATCCAGGATCATGCATTAATGAAGCGTGTCAATGTAATACAAATTTGTAAGCTCAGTAATAGACAATGCTATTGAAATTACCCCCAAATATGAAGTAAACTTTATAAACTATGACCACCTTGTTTATGACATGAAAAAAGCAAAGCATAGTAAATCAGTTTGTGTTAGTAGTAAGGATTAAAATACTACCATGCATTTAGGGCATTCAGATTGAGTTCCTATGGACAAAATACACAAACAAAGTACTGCATATTAAATAAAATAGACTATTTGCACGTAAGAATATTGATACAAAAATGCAGAAGCACTTACTAATATATAAAGAAAATGCATGTGGAAAGATAAAGCACAGAAAGAGGAAAACCAGTGAAATGGATCCAGTGAAATGGTACAGGAATGCCAGATGGAAGAAAATCAGTATGAAGAAAAAAAAAGAATAGTCTCAAAAATTGGGGTGATGCATTGGAAAACTTTGTGAAACAATAGAAACAAAACTAGTAACTTTTCCATTAAAACCAAAGAAGAACAAAGTAATGAAGAAAAGAGTTATGACACAGTGGAAAAAAAGCTCTGGTATCATGTCTGAGGAAGTCTTCAATGTACATGGCTTCTTGAGAATTCCTGAAAATGAAGATTACAGTTAGGGTGTTACTTGCTATGAAATACTGTATTTTGCATTTGCCACAATTAAGATCTTCAGATACTCAACACAGTGGGATGAAGGTGTACGTTTCACAATCCTGTATAATACAATATTTTTATTGTACAGATATTGTAGAATATTGTACAATACAATACTTTTACATGTGTCATATGTGACCCCTATATGCCAATTAAAGACATTTACTATGGCAATCAAAAGTCCATTTTGATCGAAAGTACTAAGTTTAAATAACAAATACTTTAACACTATTAAGATGTTCATACCCAATTTAAATATTTCTATAAGTTTTGAATTGCTAAGTATATTTTGACTAAGATTTATCTATTATGGCGTACTGCATTTTGAAAACGGGACCTGATGCAAATCTGATGGTGTTGGCTAGCAGTCACATCCTGCAGCTGGAAAAAGAATAGGAGGAAAAAAACACCTTGCTTGAAATTATTTTCTGCCTCAGTTGTTTGCATCTCCTGAAGAGTTTAACATGCCAGGATTATAAGAGGTCTGTTTTCTGACATCTGTAATAGCCCCTCTCTTCATTGACACAAAAACAAACACACATTTCAGTAAACCTTATTTATTAATCGTATTTATTTATTTATTTATTTATTTATTTATTCGTGTTACATCTAGTTCTATATATGGGTATTCTGGCACTAATTATAGAACAGATTGTGTTGGGATTTCTACAAGACTGCACTATGGCAATACAGATTAAGCAATTAACCTTGATGTCACTGTAATTATTAAGATACTTTAGCAAAATGAACTAATTTCCCCACAGGATGTTCTGCTGAAATCAACTTCCACTCTTTTTGATATGCCAAAATAGAAAATGTTAATGGAAAACTAAGTTTGCAATTTTAATAATCTGTTGGGTATACAGACCTTTTCAGCAGTCATGTTTAAGTGCTTCACACAATCCTTCACTTCAGACTCCCAATATATATTTTTTCATATAGATTTATAAAAATTTCCATATTGCATATGATAATATTGCATATGATAATTAAACAACATAAAATATTCTTGAGTATCAGCAAAGAATAGGGAAAAAAAAAAAAAAAGAGGAGTATAGCATACTTATTTTCTTTGTCTTTACCACACAACTTTTGACCTTAAACAAATCTTATTCTAAGATATGTAGCCAAAAGGAACTAGTTCATATTTACATTCTTCACAACATGAACCCTTAATATGCAAGTAATGAAACTACTTGCATACAATATCAGAATATTATATACTGAAGTCTAGTTAATTAAAAATAAAATAACGTGAAATATTTGGGTATCTTTTTAATATACATATTTAAATTTAAATATATTTTTTAACCCTTATAGTTAATTACTTCAGCTTATTAGAATTAAATTAATTTGTTAAAAATGCTAGGTAATTTTTTATACTAGCTCATATGAAAACTATATTAATCTAGAAAAGAACCTTTAAAATCTCTTGATTGTGGCCTTTTATATTTATAAGAAAGAGAATATCTGTCCTGTAGAAATTCCTTTGTAAAGGACAGTGATTTTCTTCAGTCAGCCATTACATTTCAATCATTACATGTAATGATATAAAGACTAATTGAAAAAGCAAGATTATATATATTCAAAGGACTAGAAAATATATAGGCCAGATGCAAGAATTGGTTTATTATATTATTTAAAGAAACATTTAAATAACTTTCCTCTGTTTTGGTACAGTTTTACGAATATAAATTTCAATGTGTTTCAATTACTATTTAAAATTCAGAGTAGTTACTTGGTAAGCTAACAAAATACATGTACAGAGTAATTACTACAATGCATTCAATTGTATCTATATTAAAATTAAAGAATAGACATGTAATTTATTCACATTATTGTTATTTCATTTACCTTCCTGCACAGAATTTTTTGACATACAACTGACTATAAAACAACAGGAAAAAGATGATGAACATGAAGTAAAATTTTCTTTTTTTTCTTTTTTTTTTACATTAGGGAAAAACACATAGTCACATATAGTTTACCTTTTGAAATTTTTTAGTGTAGGACGTGTGCATAGCACTGAAGGGTGTAGAAGCAGCTAATTTATTTATAATTGGAACGGAAGCTATTATATATTGCAGCAGCAACTCTCAAAAAAATACTTTTTTTCAAAAAAAGGAACAACTCTTGAAGTTCTGAATTCTCTACCTCAGAGCAGAATCAGTTTTTCTTTTTTTTTAAATCTTGATGAAATTGAGAAAAAAGTAGTCTTAGAAAATATGTTGTTATTTCAGGCTGTTATTTCCCACTTCCCAGCTGTATTTATTTAGAGGAATGTAGAATTTTATGGTTTTTAATTGTTCTCTTTTTAATGAAAAAAATAAGACTTGTAGATTTTCCAGATTTTGTTTATTGTGGGGGTTTTGTTTTGTTTTTTTTTTTGAGAATAGTGAACATTTACAAGCACTTAAGTAGACAGAGAGGTAACTGAAATGGATCTGTTTATACAGGGGCACACAATAAAATGAGGGGGCAAACTTAAGAAACTTTGTCTAAGACAGTTGAGATACTGAAAGATTTACAGTGTTTTAAAGAGAAAGGGAACTTAATATGCAGGTCTCTTTCTACAGCAATCATTGGTTTTATTGCAAACAACAGGACTGCTCTAACTATCGTGCCTCAAGCAGTGCATTTATCTGATTCCACCCAGCACAATGCAGTATCATTTCTCTCTTGCTCTGTCCTACAGGAGTCATTGCTAAAAGCAGCAATTTCAGTAATACATTCCCAAAAGGCACTGGAAGAAGAGAGGAATCCACCACTGGCTGACTGTGACCCTTCATGTTTATAATTACCTCCAAATTACTTCTTTTGCAGCCTTCTTTTCACCTGAGCATGTTTCACTATGTTCCTCTGCTTTGCAGATACTTGTATTTAAGTAAAACCTTGTCCAACTTTAATACCTTAAATGTTTCAGTATATTTGAAAACGCTTGTAGCATGCCAAAGAACACATTGAATACTGAGAATCACTTGCTAGTCATTCTCTTTGTGAGCTGGAAATCACCCAGTTGGAATATTTAGTTAAGTGCTTTGAAGGTGCTTTGTTTCACCTGTGAGGTGACAGATACCTTCCAGGAAAGTACCACAAATGCACAAGTTATATAGAGAAATATAGAAATTAAAAAAGTGAAGCACTTCACTGGAATTCCTGTAATGGCTGAATGCAGAGAAAGTAAAGAAAGAAAAACAGAATTATCAACATAAATCTTTCCATAACCAAGAAATTCCCATAATTTATACATTATTGTTTTATTTTTCATATGAGCAGTATAATTGCAATGGGGTAAAAGAAATTCTCTGAAATTGTTTGATCAAAATGTTAAAGAATCAGGTTTGTTAGAACTAGACATAAAGGAAAATAAGACACAAATAACTGTAGAAGAAGACAACATTTCATATTTTCTATATCACGTAAATTAGCATTTTCTTTACTTAATATCTTTACTTAATTCAATAATATATAGTAATAGTAATATAGTAATTCTAATAATTGAACTAAAATATTAACTACTATTATTAAATTATAAAGAAATTGTCTTAGAAAACAGATTTAAATGAAATTACAACTTTCACTTATTCATTCTTCACTTTTGAAACATTCATATTCACTATAAGAAGGAAATAGAGATTGTATAAGTCCAACAAATGTTTGTATAGCTTTTTTTAAAGAAAAAGTGTTTCTGTCTGTTCTTCACACACAGGAGAAATACATTTAGACACCTCCATCACTGATACTATTAAAAGCTGTTACTGAAAGAAAAAACTGTCCTCCTAAAGTATGGTTCCCAAGAAAACTACAAGAAAACAATAATTACCTTCTCAGGTATTAGTCCAACTACTATTTCTTTTGGCCACAAAATTTTATTGACATCTTAAGCTTTCACTAAGCCATATAAGACAGAACCACAGATTTTTTAAGAGAGTCTTAATTACCAAGTTCAAAAAAGCAAGCTTCTGTAATATACTAAGAGATCATTGTTGAATCAATATCATGAGGCCTCCAAAGCTAAAAGTAATAATGTACCAAGGCTGAGTTTACACTGCAGTAGGTCAGATTCTACGGTGAATGTGGTTCTGATCAATGCAGCACTCCTTGTGGCCTCAAGAAATATTTAAGTTTTTTAGTAACTACAATTAAATTTATTTAAGCATACTTTTCAGTGAAAGTGGGACAAAAAGCCATGAAAAGCAAACCTTGAACAACTATTTTCCGTATAACATACTGTAATGCAACTTTTAATGTGTTTTCTTCCAAAATGAAACATTGTAAGCTTTCATCATAGAGACTCATTGCAATCAAGTCATTTATATATAAGTGTGATAAAACCTGGTTTCCTTAGGTCCTTATCCCCATCTTTGCAGGAGAACTGAACCCACCTTCTTTGGTCTTGCGATGGCTTCTTTTCCAAGTTTTTTTTCTTTTTCCACTAATTAAATTTTAGATTAAATTAGATTTGCTTAGATAAACTCACCTCGTCCATCAACTATTTCTGAAAATATTGATTTCAAAATTATTTTTGTCATGTGTTGTGTCTTTGTCAATAAGGTAGCCAAAATCCTACCTTAATTTTGCAGCTCAGTCTTGTTCCTACCATCCTTGCATGCTACTTTCTACCTATATGAGATAGTATGAATCTTCTTATGTGAAGAAAATAGAATTTGAAATTGTTTTAATATGCATAAGAGTGAAGCAAAGAATTGGTAAAATGACATACTTTATTAGCAGGGTTACTACATGAAGACATTTTAAGGCATATTTGTTGCATATTCGTTAGCCTATGTCAAGTCTAATGATACAAAACTATTCCAGACATACACATTTTTTTATCAAAGATAAGGGCAAATAAATCAATTAAACTTTAATCAATTTTCCTACAAGGCATCTTCCTCAGTGAAGTTTTCTGAAATTTTAACAGATATATTTGGATGTTGCTTGCTTAGTGAATAGGTAACCTATTTTTTTTAGAAAATATGTATCTTTATGATTTCTTTTAGACTACTTCTAAGCTGTGCAAGGCATAAATGTTCTAGAAGCTAAGACTTAATAATGTGATAAAATGACTTTGTTGTAGGTTCAGTAAATTAGTAGTAAATTAGAAAATTAGTTGAATTAGAATATCTAAATTTAACCTCTTTTTATGATTTTCCCCCTCTGGTTCTACAAGGATCGATAATTTCAAAAACACAAGAATGGAAATATTTCGCCAATACGTTTATAAAATAGTATGTATAATGAAGCAAAGTGTAGAGACTTTAGATGGACTGGTTTCATATTTCTTCTACATGATGAAAATAATATAAGCAATAGAATAAAACCACAAGCTGAAACATATCTTCACTGAGATCTCTAAGCACAACTTTCCTTGGTTTCACAGGAAGGAAGGCAGGGTTTTCTTCCATCCCACCATTCAATGATGTTAATTTTTTAAAGCACTTTCTTATATTCAAACATTATTTGTAGCAGATCAGGCACATATTTACTAGCACTGTATTAAATTTCATAATCATAGTTTGTCATCATCTTTATGTCTGATATACAATGGCCACTTTGTGCCTCAGGGAACTGTCCCTCTGCTTCTCTCAGGAACATAATTTGGGTTTCTTTTGCCTCACATGTAGATTTTAAATGTTGCCCAAACAAGCAAGCAGCATTTTTCATGATCAAATATTTAGACCTGTCCAAAATCAGTCTTAATCCACATTGCAGAACTTGTTGTCCAGTTCATGCAGTTGTGTAAATTCAGGAACTTAAACTTTGTGATTTTCCACACTGGTATCAGGACTGTAGCTGGTTTTGCAAGCAATCTATAAGTCAGATATTTAAAATAGGCTTCCTATAAGCTGTAACTTTTGATAAGAAGGATTTATATGAATAAGAAGGGAGTGACACAAGAAAGAGAAGAGCTATTGACTACAACTGTATTATCTCTTATGAATGAGTAGATATGTGTAGATATGTGAATGCTAGACAAGTGTTTTGAGATTCACTACACCTTTTTTTATTCTTTAACTCACACTGTCAGCTTACTGAAAACCAGTGTTGGAGGCAGCATGCTGGATGCAAAAATGACTCAATCCTACTTTGTTCTTATTATTCAGTGGTAATGTTCTACCTCCTGCTGGGCAATCTGGTAGCCTCAAAAAGCATTCCTCCTTCTTAAGACATAGATTTACAAGAGCTTTTGGGGGAAAATGTGCCTCTGCCTTTTGAAGAGATGAGATTGGGGTTTTTTTGTGTGTGACACCACTATTATTATCTAATGGGCTGACTAATTCAAATTTATTTTCATGAATTCTTTGAGTTGGAGAGTGTGGAAACAACAATCTGTTCATACAGCACAGGTCAGAAATTTAGAATAGTATATTTGAATTCTAGTGGCATGGATACCTAGGTGAATGATGGCAGTGGTATGAATGTGTTGATTAATTTTTTGCACAACAGCAGAGGTTACCACAGACACCTAGAGATCATCGAGTACTGACTCCTAAACAACTTAGCACCATGCTCAGCTAGGTTTTGAATATCTTCAAGGACAAAGACACATAAACTCTCTGAGCAACCCGTTTCATTGTTTGACAACTATCACAATTAACAGGATTTTTTCTTACGCTTGAGTGGAATTTTCTTGAATTTATGCCCATTATCTCTTGTCCCATCACTGGATGTGACTAAGAAGAGTCTGGTACCATATACTTTGCTCTCACTTATGAGAAATTTGTAGACATTTTCCTATCTTTCTCCTTCTGTCAGCCTTACTTGGGGGATTAGGGTGGATTGGGTTTGTTTGTGTATTTGTTTGTTTTCTCTCAAATATATAGCTTATGTTTTATAATGAAAGTTTCCTAAAGTCAGAAGAAAAAGCCTGAGAACACATTATAATTATTCAATTTGATAAAAATAGAAGGGAAAATATCTGAGGACAAATATCAGATTTATTGCTCATTATGTACACTTTTAGTTTATTGCTTTACAGCTTTAAAAGCTTAAAAGTTTTCAGTATGTATTCCTGACTGTTTTGGGAAATTATTTAAAAGAGATTGGCATGCTCAGTTAAAAAAATTATATTGACTTAATAAGCAACATATTTATATAAAAGCATAATGAAAAGTGAAAACTATAAGTTAGGCCTTTTCAAACCAAGCTCTTGATCTGTCGAGTAACACACATTGCCTTTTCAGATAATTGCTGGGAATGCAGACAAGAGAACCTGCCTAATGGAGGAAACTTTAAGATGTATTCCTTAAACTTTTCTATAGATTTTGCTTAGTAAGAAAATGAATTAGACATACACTTTTTTTCTATCATTATTTTTAGACCTCTAAGTCTGTAACAAGATTCTGAATTTTTTTAGAATAATAACAAAATATTTCCTTTCTCAGGACTATTATTCACAGATTTGCTTACCCAAACTGGTTAGTTATCTGATATATAGTATAGTTTTGCAACTACAGTAGTGTTGGTGAAAACAGGTGTGTTTCACAGCAAGGAACGTGGAGTCGGAGTGTGAAGTCACAGCTGTTGTCAAAAGTAAAAGAGTGTGCATAGCCCGTACTAAGCATTTTTTGGAGATCAGTTGTAGTGTAACTATTTGGTCCTGATTTGGTGTTGCTGCATTCTGGAAAAAAGGCAATTGGGACTAATGTTTAGATATAAACAGACCTGCTCAAATAAGTGATTGGCTTTTGGTTGGTTAGTTATTTATTTGTTATTTAATTTCTTGAGTTAAATGGAAGATACTGTGAATATTTGCAGTCCTGTCAAGTGTGGGATGAATTTCTGAAGGCTTTTTTTTTCTCAATAATTCTTTGTTTATAATTAATGACAGGTACAGGTTGTCTTAGTCATTAAAATAAGTTAACTGGAGCACATTTGATGGCTGAGTTAGACAGAAGTTCAGACTAGATAATCTAATTACTCCATTAGTACAACTTGAAATCTGTTATCGTGCCTGAGGAGTTAAAAGTATAGAAGCGTAAACAGATAAATGAGACAAATATGAAAGATTAAAATTTTCACTAATTGTTCTTGCTATTAGGAGAGGCAGCATCTTAAAGTCTGTAATCTTCCCAATGTTAGGTGCAAACTCTATAATACAGATTCTCATTTTTCAGGTTCCAGTAGAGAGAAATACATACCTCTTAAGCTGAATAATCACACAGAAATCACATTATTCACCTCGAAAATTACATGATTTGGAACTGAAGAATTGCTTCATTTCTTGAGAGCTATTAGAGTAAGTTAAGTTTCCTTAGAATCATAGAATTATAGAATAACCAGGTTGGAAGAGACCCACCGGATCATTGAGTCCAACCATTCCTTCACACATACTATCCTATCTATTCTAGACCTATTACATTTCTAGGTAGTTTGTCCTGTAGACATGTCATTTCCCCCTTTTGACCATAGAAGCAGGGCTTAGCTGCTGAACCATGGGTATCTATTACTCACCGAGGCTCATCCAGTATTCACCAGGTCATCAGCTACTTTTTATGCCTGCTGAAGTCTGTATGGCACTAGATATCTATGTTTAGGCAAAGAACATTTACTGAAAGTGACATAGAATGATAGAATCATTTAGGTTGGGAAAGACCCTTAAGATCCGTGGAGAAGGAGATGGGGATTCTGATTGATCAGACACTTGACAGGATCTGGCAATATGCACCTGCATCCCAGAAGGCCAACAGTATCCCAGGCTGCATCAAAAGAAGCGTGACCAGCAGGTCAAGGGAGGTGATTCTCCCTCTCTTTTCCATCCTTCTGAGACCCCACCTGGAATATTTTGTCCAATTCTGGAATCCTCAACATAAGAAAGATATGGAACTGTTGGAATGAGTCCAGAGGGCAGCTGCAAAAATGATCAGAAGAATGGAGCACCTCCGCTATGAGGTCAGGCTGAGAAAGCTGGGGTTGTTCAGCCTGGAGAAGGCTCTGGGAACACAGTATAATGGCCTTCCAATACCTGAAGAGGTACTTTTTACAAGGGTATGCAGTGATAGGATAAGGGGAACTGGCTTTAAGTTGATGGTGAGGCACTGGAACAGGTTGCCCAGGGAAGTTGTGGATGCCCCCTCCCTGAAAGTGTTCAAGGCCAGGCTGGATGAGGCCTTGGGCAGTCTGATGTAGTTGGAGGTGTCCCTGCCTGTGGCAGGTGGGTTGGAACTAGATGATCTTTAATGTCCCTTCCAACCCAAACCACTCTACGATTCTGTGATTCTATGATTCTATGGTCATTGAGTCTGACTACAAAACTAATACTGTCAAGTCTCTCACTAAACCATGTCCCTAAGAAGTGCCACATCTACACACCATACATTCAGAGATGATGATTCAATAAATTCTCTGGACAACCTGTTCCAATAATTGACAACGCTTTTGGGGAAGCAACATTTCCTAATATCCTACCTAAATCCCCCTGGTGCAACTTGAGTTCATTTCCCCGTGTCTTACCACTTGCTACTTGAAAGAAGAGACCAACATTTGCCTCACTACAATCTCCTTTCAGGTTCTCCAGACCTAAAATTCTGAGTTCCCTCAGCCACTCCTCTTAAGACTTGTGCTCCAGACCCTTTACCAGCTTTTTTGCCCTTCTTTGCACACACTCCAGCAATTCAATGTGTTCTTGTAATGAGGCAGTCAAAGATGAGCAGAGTATTTGAAGTGTGGCCTCACCAGTGCTGAGCGCAGGGTGAAAATCACTTCCCTACTCCTGCTAGCCACACCATTTCTTATACAAATCAGGATACTCTTGGCCTTCTTGGCCTCCTGGGCACACAGCTGGCTCATATTGAGCTGGTGTTCTGCCAATACCCCCAGATCCTTTTGCACCAGGCAGCTTTCAAGCCATTTGTACCCAAGGCTCTAGCATTGCATGGGGCCCAAGTTGTGGCCCAGGTGCAGGACCCATCACTTAGCCTTCTTGAACCCTCTACAACTGGCCACGACCCATCAATCCAGCCTGTTTAGATCCCACTGTCATGACTTCCTTCCCTCAAGCATATTAACAGTCTTGCCCATCTTGCTGTCATCTCCAAACTGACTGAGGGTGTACTTGATTCCCTCATCTGGATCATTAATAAAGATATGAAACAGACTGACCTAAATAGTGAGCCCTGGGGAACAACACTTGTGACTGATCACCAATCAGATTTAACTCCATCCAGCACTACTCTTTGGGCTCGGACATCCAGTTTTTTTACCCAGCAAAGAGTACACCTGTTCAAGCCACGAGCAGCCAGTTTCTCCAGGAGGATGCTTTAAATGTACAGTGGAAGTGGTGTTTCTATGAGAGGAAAAAGAAAGAACTGTTCAAATGGCTGTTACAGATGTCATGTAAAGGATATCCTATTAAAAAAAATAGCAAAACCAAACCAAAAAAAACCCTCTCACCACCCCTAAACCTCACAATACAGTCAAAAAAAAGGAAAAGAAAAAAGGAAAACAATTATAAAAAGGCTTCAAGAAAAAAAAATATTATTTAGACACTGACACAAAATATACACAGTTTTGCTATACTAAGCAAAACAATTTCTAAAACTGTGCTATGCTAAGCAAAGCAATATTAATGCAACCATTATCAGAAAAATTGGAGGTATTATCATGTAGTTTGAAGAGTTATATGATGAGACTGAGCAGGAACGTTGTTCTGTGGATATAAGCAATCCCAAACACAGTGCGTATGCAAAAATGTATAGTCTAAATATTTTTACTGTCTTAGGAGGTTATCCTCATTCTGTCAAGTTAGTGCTGGAAGCTGGCCCAACAGTTTCTGTACTGACATAAATCTATACACCTAAAATGCTTTAGAGGTTTACTATATACTAAACCTCGATTAAATCCAGAGAGCTACTGAAGAATGAAATTTCTGTGGTAAAGTGTTTGCAAGTAAATATGACTTCTGATTCCTATTGAATACCTGCTGGATTGTATATTGTGCATAGTGATATTCAGGTCCTAAAGAAAAATTGACTTGCTGCTGTGCTTATGCAGATAGCAAATAATATCAAAACCTCCAAAGACTATTATACCACAGACTCTTGAATTCTGCTTTTATAAGCAACAAGGTCACTGGAAAAAAGTCTACTCGAGAAAACGATTTGCTCAGAAGGGTAAAAACCAGTTATGTGTTGTAGAAATTATAACACCATTTTAAGTGGGAGATATTGTATTACAAAGGCTTAAAATTTAGTTCTAAGAGAGTAACAAATAAATCGAGTGTTCCCAGTGAGGTTAAAGTATTGTATCAGCTTTCAGGAACTGCTGTGATTGCAGCCATCTATTTCTGCTAACTGAGAAATTATTTGCAATACTTTATTTGTGAAGTAAAACTGTCTTCTTTTTCCTTATTTTAAGAGTTCTTGACACCAAGTAATGCTACTAAACATGTCACGGATCTCAAAACATTCATGTGTTGATCCTTTTCTACTTTAAATATGAGTATTATAGACCTGTGTAAGCACCTTTTCAAAGGATGATGTTTGCATTCCTCAGTAACATGCCTGGAACAGAGTGTTGTCTTGGTGGTGCTGTATTTGAGAAGGCTACCTAAGTTCATGGAAAAATACTGCACAGATTACAATGTATCCACACAACAGGGTTGAAATTGGACTTGACCAAACATTGCTTGAAATGATCTTTACTTCAATGTATAGTTTCTCAAACAAGTCATATAAAGCTCTTTATTCTGCCCTATTTATAAAAAAAACCTGCCTTCTCTTATCTTGCACATGCCACCTTATGCTATCAATATTTTCTCTGGACTGTTACCTTTGTAAAACTGTTGTATACAGCTTAACTTTGCCCTGGACAGCTGCTTCTTTATTAGAAAAATAAACCCAAAACCTACCCAATAAAAATTTCAGGATTTATGCTCTCTAATCTGGTGTAACCTATCATTATGATTATTAATATCCAAGATTTACAATTTAGCATCACACTAAATACTACATTTGAGAATACTACATTTGCTAAAGAACATTTATAGAAGTTGATAAAATGTGTAAGTTTAGAAGAAAGAAAATGTTTGCCTATGGATTCTAGAAAAATGAATAGGAATACAACTTCTGGTCCAGTAATTCAAATTACACATAGGTCATCATCTTTTGACAACAAAACCTGTAAACAAGAAAAAAATAAAAATAATCCTGTATCTGCAAAACAGTAAACTGACACATGACATGGTTTTTGTTTTATAATTGCTTTACAGCAGTAAAAAAAGAAACATTTGATCAGCTATCTGTACAATTTTTTTTTACCTATTTCTCATCATTTTTCCCAGAATAGCTGTCCCAGGGGAGATCATCTGACAAATGTCCTGCCAGGTGTAAACAGTCATGTCAGTGGGCTAGAGACTACGTTTGGAAAAGCAGCAAAATATAACGATAGTTACTTAGCAGAGTTAACACGAATTTTTGTTTCCTACTTCTCTTCTGTTCTTTCTAAATTCTACCTCTCTAAATCTTGAGATTATGTAAACATCTCAGAAAATAACTAAAATGACAGATGCTGATTTCCCAGCTGCCTTGTGCAATTGGGGAAATAATAGCCACTTCCAAACTCTCTGAGGTTAGCCTAAGCAGAATTCTTAGCTCATTACCAAATACAGTGTCTTTATTACTCCCAAACTATATGCAGGAGAAGATGTTGAGAAAGAGAGTAACACAGAATGGCCTCAAGCTCCACCAGGGGAGATTTAGGCTGGACATGAGGAAAAAATTCTTCACAGAAAGTGTCATTGGGAACTGGAACAGGCTGCCCAGGGAGGTGGTTGAGTCACCTTCCCTGGAGGTGTTTAAGGCACAGGTGGACGAGGTGCTAAGGGGCATGGTTTAGTGTTTGATAGGAATGGTTGGACTCAATGATCCGGTGGGTCTCTTCCAACCTGGTTATTCTATGATTCTATAGAACAGGTACTGAATTACTGTCAATGTCCATTTTTTACCCTAAGTCTCTATTGAAGTTATGGAAGATTCCAGAGTATATTTGTTCCACCTCATTTCCAGTACAAACACACATTCGAAGTGTAGGTAAGAACAGTTGCTGCTTTGTGTGGAGGTAGAATTCTCTAAAAAAGACTTTTAAGAGCAGTGTCTGGGACTTGATGGAATTTCTTTAAGAACTGCCCTTAGCAAGTCCCTGTCAAGTCAAGAACAGACTTCAACTCTGCTGCATTATTTTAATAATCTGCAACTCAAAAAAACCTAATCTCTCATTTCTACTGTGAAGGCAATCTGAAGTAGTAAAGGTATCTCAGCAGCTATTTTATCCTACACCAAAGGTTTCCTTCTCTGGGAACTGCTAACATGCATTTCCTGTTATATAAGACCAGTTTAATACTGAAATAAACTATTGTCTCAATTTTTTTAGCTACATTCCTGTTTTGCAAAAGACATACCGGTTTATAGCTTTCTGCAAATAACTGTAGCAACAGAAAAGACTTCATAAGGTACGATAGGAAGAGGCAAGCATGGCTGAGTTGAGACCTGCTGGTAAAACTAAAAAGCAAGAGGGAACTGCACAGGCAGTGGTAGCAGAGACAGGGAAACTGGGAAGTGTATAGGGATGCTGCCCAGTTGTGTAGGGATGGGGTCAGGAAGGCCAAGGTGCAGCTGGAGCTGAACTTGACAAGGCAAGCAAAGAATAACAAGAAGGGCTTCTATAGGTGTGTCAACCAGAAAAGTAAAGTTAAAGAAAATGTAACCCCACAGATGAATGAAAATGGTGACCTCGAATCAACAGACAAGGAGAATGCAACAACTTTTTTGCCTCAGTCTTCACCAGCAACCAATTTCCCCACCTTTCCTCAGTTAATGGAAAACAAGAGGGTATAGACACTCTCAATGAGGAGAATCACAGAAACATAGAATCACAGAATAACCAGGTTGGAAGAGTACCCATTGGATCATCAAGTCCAACCATTCCTATCAAACACTAAACCATGCCCCTTAGCACCTCGTCCACTCATGCCTCAAACACCTCCAGGGAAGGTGACTCAACCACCTCCCTGGGCAGCCTGTTCCAGCACCCAATGACCCTTTCTGTAAAGAATTTTTTCAATGTCCATCCTAAATCTCCCCTGGCGGAGCTTGAGGCCATTCCCTCTTGTCCTGTCCCCTGTCACTTGGGAGAAGAGGCCAGCACCCTCCCCTCTACAACCTCCTTTCAGGTAGTTGTAGAGAGCAATGAGGTCTCCCCTTAGCCTCCTCTTCTCCAGGCTAAACAACCCCAGGTCTCTCAGCTGTTCCTCATAAGGCCTGTTCTCCAGCCCCTTCAATAGCTTCATTGCTCTTCTCTGGACTCTCTCCAGAGCCTCAACATCCTTCTTGTGCTGAACACCGAACACAGTATTCAAGGAGTGGTCTCACCAGTGCCAAGTACAGAGGGAGAATAACCTCCCTGGACCTGCTGGTCACACCATTTCTGATACAAGCCAAGATGCCATTGGCCTTCTTGGCCACCTGGGCACACTGCTGGCTCATATTCAGTCGACTGTCAACCAACACCCCCAGGTCCCTCTCTTCCAGGCAGCTTTCTAGACAGACTTCTCCTAGTCTGTAGCACTGCACAGGGTTGTTGTGCCCCAAGTGCAGGACCTGGCATTTGGCCTTGTTAAACCTCATGCCATTTGACTCAGCCCAGCAGTCCAGCCTGTTCAGATCCCTTTGCAGAGCCTCCCTACCCTCCAGCAGATCAACACTTCCACCCAGCATAGTGTCACCTGCAAACTTGCTAAGGGTGCACTCAAGGGGGGGAAGGGGGGGAAGGGGGAGGGGGTTGAGCCCAGGCTAGACAGGAACGAGCCTGGACATGGGGCAATGGTGATTCAGAGAGGGTGTGCTGGTGAGGACCACCAGTACCTCACTACACAGTTAGTGGGGGAGAACACACCTGGGGGTGCTAAGGGAGATACGGGCACTCTGGTGTTAGCTACTCCAGTTACCAGGCAATTGGGAGCGAACTCTGTTCCCTCTAAGAGGGCTGAAGGCTCGGCAGCTCAGCTGAAGTGCATTTACACCAATGCACGCAGCATGAGGAATAAGAAGGAAGAGCTGGAAGCTGTCGTAGGGCAAGGAGACTATGATGTCGTTGCCATCACGGAAACGTGGTGGGACGACTCATATAACTGGAGTGCAGCTACGGTGGGGTACAAACTCTTCAGGCGGGATAGGAAGGGTAGGAGAGGAGGCGGGGTAGCCCTCTTTGTAAGGGAGGACTTGGACATGGTTGAGATGGATTGTGGCAATCAGGAGGTTGAGTGCCTGTGGGTTAAAATCAGAGGAGCCCACCAGAAGGTAGATTTTGTGATGGGAGTCTGTTACAGACCACCCAGCCAAGGAGAAGCAGCTGATGAGCTCTTCTATAAACAGCTGGGGTTAATCTCTAGATAGATGCCTCTCATTCTTGTGGGAGACTTCAATCTACCTGATATCTGCTGGAAGTACAATAGAGCAGAAAGGAAGCAGTCTAGGAGGTTCCTGGAGTGCGTGGAAGACAACTTCCTTGCACAGCTGGTGAATGAACCAACAAGGGAGGGTGCCCTCCTGCACCTGCTGTTTGTGAACAGAGAAGGCCTTGTGGGGGATGTGGCAGTAGGTGGATGCCTAGGACAAAGTGATCATGAGATGATAGGGTTTTCTGTTCTAGGTGAAGTGAAGAGGGTGGTTAGTAGGATGGTAGCATTAAATTTCCTGAGGGCAGACTTTGAACTGTTCAGAAGCCTGGTTGGCAAAGTGTCATGGGAGACAGTACTCAAGGGCAAGGGAGCCCATGAGGGCTGGGAGCTCTTCAAGAAGGGTGGTCCTAGCAGCTCAGGAGAAAGCCATCCCCATGTTCCAGAAAAAAAGCCGGCAGGGGAAAAAACAAGCTTGGTTGAACAGAGAGATCTTGAGTGATATCAAGAAGAAGAGAAATGTTTATGGGCTCTGGAAGAGGGGACAGGCCTCTTGGGTGGACTACAGGAGGGAAGTGAGATTGTGTAGAGAAGAAATCAGAAGGGCTAAGGCTCAGCTAGAAATCAGATTGGCAGAGTCTGTGAAAGATAACAAAAAATCTTTCTACAAATATATAAATTATAAAAGGAGTACTAGGGAGACCATACAGTCCCTATTGGATGCAGAAGGAACAACAGTGACAGGGGATGAGGAAAAGGCCGAGGTACTTAATGCCTTCTTTGCCTCAGTCTTTAGTCGTAAGGAGGGTCGTTCCATCTGTGTACAAACCCAGGAGCTAGAGGAGCATAATGAGGCTCCCATGATCCAAGAGGAGGTGGTCAGAGCCTTGTTAGCCCAACTAGACAGCCACAGGTCTATGGGGCCGGACGGGATTCACCCAAGGGTATTGAAGGAGCTGGCGGATGTGCTGGCCAAACCCCTTTCCATCATCTTCCAACAGTCCTGGAAGACTGGGGAAGTCCCACTGGACTGGAGGCTGGCTGATGTTGTGCCCATCTACAGGAAGGGTCGCAGGGAGGACCCAGAGAACTACAGGCCTTTCAGTCTGACCTCAGTGCCAGGAAAAGTCAAGGAACAGGTGATCTTGAGTGCTATCATGAAGCACATGCAAGAGAACCAGGTGATCAGGCCCAGTCAACATGGGTTCACAAAAGGCAGGTCTTGCCAAACTAACCTGATCGCCTTCTATGACAAAGTGACTCGGCTGCTGGATGAGGGAAAGGCTGTGGATGTGGTCTTCCTGGACTTCAGTAAAGCCTTTGACACAGTTTCTCACAGCATTCTGCTTCAGAAACTGTCAGCCTCTGGCCTGGACAGGCGCACACTCTCCTGGGTGGAAAACTGGTTGGAATATTATTATTAGAGCTGGGAATTACAAATTTATTGTGTATTATTATTGACAATTATAGGTATAATATTCTGATTAGATTTGTTATTGCTCTGTTTATAGTGGCTTTATTTGGTTTAACACTAAAAAGAGGAAATACTAAATATTTTTAAAAAATCAAATATGATTTTAAAGAATCTTATATAATGATGAATGGCAAAAAATTATGATGTATTACTTATTTCACTGCAGACTTTTCACTGACAGGGGCATTATTTGGTCCAACGACCTTAAAGATTAAATTTAAAAAAAAAAAGTGTGAATTAAGGGTGCTTCACTGTTTGAATGCCTCATATCCTTAAGGGCACTGAAGAGATCAACATCTTTTTGAAAAGCAGGCATTTCAAGATGCCTCAAGTTGTTTCTTACAAACTGAAGACATACAGCTTAGTCACTTTCAAAATTTAGATTACTTTGGGCAGCTTTCTTATATTTTTTTTGATAACATGTTGATATCTGGTGATCATTATGAACAAGCACTCTTCTTGTAATTCTTGATGGATTTTTCTGTAGTTATTTTCTCGATATTTTAAACACTTAGAACTCATTTTTATTCCAGTTATCAAATATATTTACTTACTTCACGTAGGAAAGTGAGGCTTTATTCAAGTTCACAAAAAACCTTAATATCCTCAGGTGGAAGGAATTAGGGAAAAGAACATATGTTCTTTTCCAGTCTGTGAATACAAAGAAATATTTAAATGTTTCTAATGAATATCATTCTTTAAAAATGGGGACTTCCCGTAAATCCTTGTAAGCTGACATTCTGCAGTAAGTTGAGAACATACATTTACATTTGTAAAGAAATATACCTTATTTTAAATAAACTACTTTCAGGAAACACTGTAATAAGAAAGGAAGCTTGACATTAAGGAAAGTGGGATAATCTGCCTCTGCTATGAGGTGCTGAAGCACAGACATGGACAGTTGCTGTGATATAGCCCTGTACTGCAAACTCCCACACAATTCTATCTTGTCTTTAGCTGTTTGTTTTACCTGTTTCTTTGGCAGTAGTGAATAGGAGTCCTGATTTTTACTGCTGTTGACTGATCTTCTTTCCATGAGTTTTCTGTACATCTGCGTGTTTGTGAGAATCTTTCTATTGACCTTCATCTTGTGCAAACATTCTCGACATGAAAATGGCCAGGCATGATGTCAATGAAAATACAGGAAATGGGTGAAAGGTAAAGCCTGTTATACACAGCTCTCATTCTTCTCTATCAGTGTTAATAGTTATACACAGAGAATCAGAAGATATGGCTCCTCTTTCAAAAAGTGCTGTGATAATCATGTGTCAGAAGTTCTTGATAGGACATTGTCAAGGCTCTGTTCTCTGATAAGAATGAGTAAACAGAACAACCTTGAAAGGTGCACACTTATTGAATGAAGGGTTCTAAAAAAAACCCAATAAAAACATTTTAAAGGTCAGTTTCAGGGTTCAGAAAAGGTTCAAAAGGCAGATTTCAACCAGATTAAACACTACAAGGAACTTCTGTTTTAGCAAGTATAATTCAAAAATTTCATTAGTTTATTCTTTTAATTCTTCATTAAAGAATTAAATTCTTCATTAAAGCCCCCATATGGTGACAGCTGTTTTCTGAACTTATCTGAATTTGTCTCAGTAATGTTTTTACTCATGCATGGTTGTTAGTGAGGGTGAAATTGTTCTCAGAATTTTCTTCATTATCATAGAATCACAGAATCATTGAACCATAGAATGGCTTGGGTTGGAAGGGACCTTAAATATCACCTAATTCCAATGCCCCCTAACATGGGCAAAGACACCTTCCATTAGATCAGGTTACTCAAAGCCTCATCCAGTCTTGCCTTGAACACCTCCAGGGATGAGGCATTGATGATTTTTTCATAACCTGTTCCAATGCCTCACTACCCTCACAGCAAAAAATTTCTTTGCAATACCTAATCTAAATCTACCCTCTTTCAGTTTAAAAACTTTACACCCTTTGCTATTGTTGCCCTCCTTGATAAAGAGCCCCTCCCTAGCTTTCGTGTAGGCCCCCCTTTAACTATTAGAAGGCTGTTATAAGGTCTCCCTGGAGCCTCCTCCAGGATAAACAAGCCCAGCTCTCTCAAGCTGTCGTTGTGTGGGAGGTGCTCTAGCCCTCTGAATTTCTTTGTGGCCCTGTTTGGACCCTAACAGATCTATATCCTTCCTGTGCTGAGGAGTCCAGAACTTGTTCCCAACCTGATTATCAGTTTCTAGAGTTGCATGATGTCGTCTTTACCTCAATTTATCTTTCTTAACATAAAAATTTCCTCTCAGAGAAAGACATTTGTTCAGAAATGTTGAAAAGCAGGATTTAAGTCCATACAAAATTTTCAAAATCAGATGACAAATACAAGGAATATTTGTTTTAAAAATAATTAGATTTCTCTTTTTAGAGTCTTAATTTTATGAGATTTAGTACAAGGGTTTTGAATATTTGATGTTGGAAGAGTACTTCTCTGCAATGGGTGTCTGATGATTTACTTACCAGAAATAATAAATAAAAGCTCCCATTTAACTTTGCTCCATTTCAATTAAGCCATATGATGATCATCAGTGCAAAATGAAGATTAGAACTAAAAAACCGTGAAAGATAAGTGATGAAACAAAGTCAGGGAGAGGTAGGTTTTTCCAGTCTTGTTCAACTTTTTCTTCACTGTAAATACACTTCTGGTGTTGCTTCAGTTCAGATTTCATAAATAGCATTATACAACTTCTGTGCAGTTTAATAACCCTAATTGCCATGCTTCCTTTCTTTTGGAGGCTATAACAAAGCATGGCATGGAAAGATATGTTTTCCATTGCTTTCCAGCGATACTGTTGGAGCATTCACGTAACATATCAATTTTCATGTACACTGTGTAGCCAATAAAGTAAGTGAACACATTGTCTTAATTGTGGGTTAAATATAGGAAGAAGATGAATAGTAGGAATGAACATGCTAATCAATCAACAGTGGGGAAAAGATATGCAAGTTATCTTGGATATTCTGAGTAGTTTACAAAAGTAGTTCTAGCAACATTCGTTTCCCTCCTGCCAAGATTTTTTTCTTAAAGCTGCCTCAACTTAGGGTTTGTTCTCATGTTTGTTCTCTCTGTTGAAGCTTATGTCTGCCGTGGATTTTACAGCACACACTGAGAGAAAGAAAAATTGCTTCTGAAAATCACAGAAGCCAATGAAGTAGCTTCACCCTGTAGGGATCTAGAAGTTCTTAATTTAAACTATGAATCACTTAGCCACAACTGAAAGAGAGAGGATCCTTAAGTAGCATCCTTTGGGGATAATTCTGCCTTTAGTTCTGCGCTATGTAATTCAGACATTTAGAATGAGGTAAGCATGTGAATCACTGATGGTGGTCACTCCACTTAATACAATTGTTGATTATTCCATCAGAGTAAAGGAAGCATGCTTTTCAACCTTAAAATTTTACATTTTAATGGTAGACCCCCTCTAAAAGCGATGAAATCTGATGCCACAAAATAGCATAATCTGTATTTGGCCTGAGTTTGCTTCTTCTTTTTTGCCCCCACTGTTTGCAAATGAAAATATGGATGCAATATTATGAGTACAAATTCCAAGTGATTTCAGAAAGAATAATTTATATTCTTGAACCTCTTTAGAGGGCTAGCCTAAAGGGATCTGTTTAATGAATTAGTTTTTCCGTTTTCACACAGCCTTCAGAGGTAAAAAATGCAAACTGTGGGACCTGGGCGTATCTCACCAGTTGTTGATAATATGAGGTGGGTGATTGTTAATAATGAGTTAAGTAAGTCCACCACAGAAGGTGATGAGAGCATGACTTCACATCATGCCATCCTTCAGTGAGAGGCTAATGCCTCTCAGAATGTCCAAAGGCAGCATCATCAATGCTTGTCAAATAAAGGAATTCAGGCTACTAGGCAGAAGTAGCCAGCAGGTCAAGGGAGTTGATTCTGCCCCTCTTTTCCACCCTTGTGAGACCCCACCTGGAATGACGTGTTCATTTCTGGTATTCTCAATATAAGAAGGATATGGAACTGTTGGAATGGGTCCAGAGGAGGACTATGAGTATGATCAGAAGAATGGAGCACCTTCCATGCAAGGACAGGCTGAGAAAGTTAGAATTGTTCAGTATGGAGAAGGTTCTGGGTACACATTATAGTGGCCTTCCGGTAGCTGAAAGAGGCATACAAGAAAGCTGAGGAGGGACTTTTTAAAAAAGGTATGTAGTGACAGGATGAGAGAGAATGTCTATAAATTGGAAAGAGGAAGATTTAGACTACACCAGAGAGAGAAATTCTTCACAATGAGGGTTGTGTGGCAGTGGCCTAGATTGCCCAGGGAAGCTGTGGCTGCCCCCTCCCTGGAAATCATACAATCATAGAATCATAGAATAACCAGGTTGGAAGAGACCCACCAGATCATCGAATCCAACCATTCCTATCAAACACTAAACCATGCCCCTTAGCACCTCGTCCACCTGTGCCTTAAACACCTCCAGGGAAGGTGACTCAACCACCTCCCTGGGCAGCCTGTTCCAGTGCCCAATGACCCTTTCTGTAAAGAATTTTTTCCTAATGTCCAGCCTAAATCTCCCCTGGCGGAGCTTGAGGCCATTCCCTCTTGTCCTGTCCCCTGTCACTTGGGAGAAGAGGCCAGCACCCTCCTCTCTACAACCTCCTTTCAGGTAGTTATAGAGAGCAATGAGGTCTCCCCTCAGCCTCCTCTTCTCCAGGCTAAACAATCCCAGCTCTCTCAGCTGCTCCTCGTAAGACTTGTTCTCCAGCCCCTTCACCAGCTTTGTTGCTCTTCTCTGGACTCGTTCCAGAGCCTCAACATCCTTCTTGTGGTGAGGGGCCCAGAACTGAACACAGGATTCGAGGAGCGGTCTCACCAGTGCCTAGTACAGAGGGAGAATAACCTCCCTGGACCTGCTGGTCACACCATTTCTGATACAAGCGAAGGTGCCATTGGTCTTCTTGGCCACCTGGGCACACTGCTGGCTCATGTTCAGTTGACTGTCAACCAACACCCCCAGGTCCCTCTCCTCCAGGCAGCTTTATAGCCAGACTTCTCCTAGTCTGTAGCACTGCACAGGGTTGTTGTGCCCCAAGTGCAGGACCCGGCATTTGGCCTTTTTAAACCTCATGCCATTGGACTCTGCCCAGCGGTCCAGCCTGTTCAGATCCCTTTGCAGAGCCTCCCTACCCTCCAGCAGATCAACACTTCCACCCAGCTTAGTGTCATCTGCAAACTTGCTAAGGGTGCAATGTTCAAGGCCAGATTGGATGGGGCCTTGGGCAGCCTGATCTAATGGAAGGTGTCCCTGCCCATGGCAGGGGGGATTGGAAATAGATGATCATTAAGGTGCCTTACAACTCAAACCATTCTATGACTCTATAATTCTATATGTATCAGGATTCAATCTTAGACTTCTGTTAGACCTAAAGTTTGTTTTTCAACTGAATCAGAGCTGCAGATAGCATGAAAATTTTATGTCTATTTCTGTATGTTTGTAACCTTCTTTAAAAAGTGAAATCAATCATCATTAAATATTTTTAATTTTAGTTTTTTATTACTAACTAAGTAAAAGAAGTTCTTTTTAAAATTAAATTATCTAAATCTACATGTCAACGGATGCCCATCAACGTCTCCAAACCCTCCTATATGCCTGAATGTCACAATCTCAATATTTCTTCCCTTAATCCTATGGTTGAAATGCTAGTGACAAAATAGACAATGTAGATATATGGGCAGGCTCTACATAAGAATAAAACCAGTCAGAAAGAATTGTATTTGTTTTAATTATCTTTTTCTGTAAGTCAAACAAACTTATTCAATACTTTTTTTTTAATATATATTTTGTGATGGGAAATTTTTAAATCCCCCCAAAGAAACAAAGAGGTAGATAAATAATATCAGGAAATTTAAAAGTCAAAAATCCATGTAGAAATCAAAGCTTAACAAATAATACCTTTAAATAAATCTTTTGACAGTGTTTAAATGTCATTGCCTTTGGAAATATAATTTAAAGTCAATTGTGTTTTTCCCCTTAGTTCTCATACTCATGAAACATATTCCATTATATATATATAGACTTTCCTATAAAGACAATAAGTTTAGACTGCATATTTCACAAACTACTTTTTCTTTTCCAGAGTACAGGAATTATTTTTTTTTCCTTGAGTTTTCTACAGTGATCATTGCAGCTGTATGACAAGCATTTTGGGTTTTTTTGTGAATTTAGTTACAGTCATTGACAAAGTAACACATAATGTCCTGTCATAATCTTTGTTTGGCATTGAATTATATAAATGCTATTATTCATATAAAAAGAATAAATAGCTCCATCAAGAAAAAACTGTTGATGTTAATTGTTGAGTTATTTGTAATAGGTTTATATAAAGCTTTCTAAAGTCAGTTTTTATGTCTTAACGACATTATGTTTCATGAAAGAAAATAATTGACAGGTCTGTTTTAATTTTCATGTTTCCTAATGACAAAGAATATAGTGAAGAAATTTTTTCTTACGATAAAGATATTTCTGTGTCATATTTACAAGAAAATGACTCTTCATGTCTAATTCATTTGCTCAATGCATTTAAAGAGAGCTTCTTTTGGAAAGATAAACACCAATGATCAAAGAGGAGATGTGCACTTTAATGCACACTTAAGTAAGGTTTCATGAAGAGGCAGATAAAATTATATAAATTGTTGCCAAAAATATGTCTTATGAAGTTAGTCATGTATGACTACTACAACATAAGATAATTAAAAACAATCAATTGCTTAAGAGTGCATAATTCCCATTTTGTATTTCAGGATCTTTATCTGGAGTCCTTCTTAATAACAATTTTGTAGTCCAAATGGGCTCTATTTCTTTTACCTGGAATAAGAGAAATAAAACATTGGTGATAATGAAACTGTCTCCCTTGTCCTGTCTTGTAAGTTGATATCAGACTCACATAACGGTTGAGCTTAGAAAGTTCTCAGAAGTTTATCTAGTCTAGCCCTCCTGCAAGTCTGTCCTTGCCCCAGACCACCCCATGGGTCTCAAGGGTCTGGGACTTCTGCAGGCAAATCTTACCTGTAAAGAACAATGTGAAGGAATAAGTTAAGATATTAAATGACTTCAATTCCTCTGTCACCAGTTCCTCTGCTCCATTCTGCAGGAAGCCCATATTTTCCAAAGTTCCTTTTACTGGTGATGTACCTGTAGAAGCCCTTTAGCCTTCTAAACCTCTTTCCCACATGTTCAGAAGTGTCCCTATATTATTCCTTCTTCTGCATATTGTTTCCTTTCTTATCTTTGAATTTCATGAGGATGTCATTCATCAACCCTGCAGGTGTCCTGCCATCTTTTCTTGATAAACTAGTCATCATGATGGACCATTCTTAATCTTCAAGATGAATCTAAACACACACACACACACACAACCCCAAAACACAAAAAATCCCAAATGAAACAACTCAGCTAGAACTCCTAGACTCCCCTCCTTTCTCTAAGAGCATCTCCTATTGAACTCTTGCAAGCAGATCCCTGAACAGGCTAAAGTCTTTTATCAAAGTCCAGGGCTGTGATCCTTCTATGCATCTTTTCCCTTCCTCCCAGGATTCTGAACTCAGGCTCTGAACCCAGTGGCAGGGTTTTAGAGAAGACCCAGTCAACCTCTGTAGCACCAGATATTAGACAGTCTGCTGATCTCCTCCAGGTCCTTTATTTGGCAACACGGGTAGTCCACCAGTACGCCCGTCATCTGCAGACAAGAAGTACTCCTCCCTGCCCTAGCAGGAGGCCACAGACTTTCCTCCCAGCTCTAGGTCTGTGTGTCTGTGTCCTCCCCCAGGAATTTGGTGTGGGTCAAACCTCTGATGTTACAGGGACAGCTGCTCTAGTCACTGCTGTGTAGCATCTCACCATTGTCACTAGGTATGCACGCACTATTCTCAGCAGAGCTGCTGACTCATTTCTGCACAGAAGGCTGCGTCTATTCACTGCCTCCATGATGTGTACTCAATACCAGCGCTTGTACGTCTTTCCCCTTCTACCTCCTGCAAAGGGTGCCTGACCATCTCTCACCACTTGGTCAAGGAGAACTCACAGAGCTTGTTAGAATCTGCTAGAATTTGCCAGTCACAGCCCCACAAAGTGATCCTCCCCTGTCAGCAGCAGGCACCACGAAGTTCCTCAGAGGCCTCCCTCAAGTGCTCCAGTGATATTGGACAAAGTTCCCAGGAGATCTAGGAGATTACAAAGCACAATCCAGGAGCTGCTGCACAAACTGCTGTGTCTGCTGGCTTAACTGACTTAATTGCCTTAAATTTAGGATGTGGATATATAATAAGCATAGAGATAAGGTATGATTCCTAGAATGGTCTGCATAGAAGTGTCATTATTTTTGAAAACAGAGCTGGAAACTTAGCTGATGATTTACAAACCTTATTAGATACTTTGGATTTATAATTTGTGGACTGAAACTTAATTAGAAAATAACAAATATTGTTATTAGTGCTGCAACATGTAAGCATCTAACAGAAGTAAATGTCTGGTGTGAGGAGATGATCATTAGTTTGAAAAATTCTAATGAAATTATTATTCAAATAAATATCACTTTTCTTATCTATTTCCTTCTTATAGATGGGCACTGTTGGATTAAACAATTAGCTATGTACATAGTATACAGCTCAGATCATAATGTATAAATAGAGTTTAGAGCCAATACTCAATACTGTTAACCTCTAATGAGACGACATTTTAAATCTGATAATGTAATGTACAGTTATGGAAAGTAAGAAACACACAAGAATTTGGGTGTTACAAGTGCAGGGGCAGTAACAGAAACTAGGCAGGATGTAATTACTGATGGAAAAATACGTACACTAACTGTAAGTTTACCACAGTAAAAGTAGCCTGTAAGGCTGAAGTAATTATCCAGGAAAAATAAATGCTTCTTTGCAATATATTATGTTGGTATGGAAAAAGAGGATATAGAACAGAATATATTTATAATAAAATATCTAATGGTTGTTGTTCAAATAATCATGAAATGCACTTGGCTACTACCACATTCTCTCCTGACATTATTTCGTTGACTTGAAATGGCCATCAGAGAATTTTCTTCTTACAATTCTTATAATGTAGAGTGAGAATTAATTCCTGCAATACTGGTTACCAGACAGATCAATTTTCAGCTTGTATATTTCTTAAGAAAACGTATCTCTAAGGACCAAAGACAAGTAGTAAACATAGCAACATAAACTTGATATGTAAAATCAAATTTTGAATTTCTATCTGTAATTTAATTGAAAGTTGAAGTGCAATTATTTAGTGGCCTTTATAATATTATATCAATCTGAAAGATAAATAATTTTATCTCTGTTCAGTAAAATTTAATTTTTCCAGGTGTTTCTCAATGGACTATATCTAGTAATTTAAACATCACTTGATAAGTTCTGTTTTTTCAGTTGATTGGTTTTTTTTGATATGGCATTAATCTTCCTTTTTCTCTTTTCCAGTACAGATGCATAATTTTTATGACAGAACTTCAAACTGTCCTAAGGCTCAGCAACAAATATTAACTAAGCTTTCTATAGAGTACTTATAACTGCTGAATATTCCCTGGCTGGAGTGAAATTGTTACACCCCTGAATTTTGTTAATTATTGTATCTTCCCTGGGCAGGCTGTTCCAATTCTTGATAAACCTTTCAGTGAAATAATATTTCCTAATATCCAGTCTAAACCTATTCTGGTGGAACTTGAGGTAATTTTCTGTTGTTGTATTAGTTGTTACTTGGGAGAAGAGACCAACACACACCTCACTACAACATCCTTTCAGGTAGTTGTAGACAATTAGTCATGCAAATTGGTTATGCCAGGACTAGTTAAGCATCTCAATAGCTGCATGGTGATATGAATTGCTGCCAGGTGTGGATATATGAAAGACTGATATCTCTATCTAAGTTATATAGCTCTTGCTCTCTCTCTCCCCCTATCCCTATCCCTATCCCTATCCCTATCCCTATCCCTATCCCTATCCCTATCCCTATCCCTATCCCTATCCCTATCCCTATCCCTGTCTACCTATAGTTATAGCTATCTAATCTATATCTTTATATCTATATCTATGTCTTTTTGAAGATATTTCCTGATTAACCAAGTATTAGTTATTCTTATATATTTCTGACCTAAATACAAGTCTCTACAACTCTTCCTCCCAGTGAACAAATGAGATGATACTGAACCATAATCAGATGAAAGAAAAATAAATATTTTAGATCATACCTCTACTCCTTAACTAGAGCTCCCAAAATAAAATAAAATTGCTTATTCCAAAAAAGGTGTATTCATAATTATATTGTTGTTTCTTTTGCAGTAACTGCAGGCTGAAAACCATGTAATTGACCATAAATAAAGAGATATTAGGGGCTAGATGGAATAAAATCTTGGTATCTATAATACAGTTGTTTGTGGAATTAACACAGTTAAGTTCAAAAATTCTGAATGAAAATATTTCACTCATCCAGACTCTGATGTGGAGATTGTCTTTCCTGAGATCAGTTATGTGAAAGACCTGATGCCAGAAGCACTTAGAGACCATGCAGAATACTTAATACAATCATATTGCTAAAAAAAAAAAAAGTATTCTGTAGAATAACATACTTTGTTGTTATGATCTCCTTGCAAGAATTTTCTTAAACATCAGGCAACTGGATGGAATAAGTATGTGTATTGAGAGACTCTTTTTAGAAGCCTTGCTAGAGGTCAGAAAAGGATGCAAGTCTCTTAGAGGCAAAAATGAGGTTCTGACTTGAAGATCTGTTACTGAGGATCTAGATGAGTTCTGGATTCTGTTCTAGAAGTTAACATGCTTGAAAGTTGTGCTAAGACAACTAAAATCCTTTATTTAGTATCAAAATTGTACAGTCCTATAGTTTAATTATGTATATGTATATGAATAAAGAAATGTGTTAACAATCATATTAAAGGAATATTTTGAGATATTTTGTTTACATTTCAATGACTAAATAAATTAAATTGTATTAAATTGACTGTGTAGCTTAGACCTTTTGTGTAATTGTATACAATACAGGTGGATAAGTTTGCCAGAGTAAAACAGCTATGCTTTTGAAGAAATACCATCACTTAAAGATCTTATGCTTTAACATGCTGTCCTGATCCAATATCGGGGAGGGTTCTTAAACAATCCCAAGAGCCCAAGATTGAGATGCAAATGAGATCAGATGCCGTACAATCTTGTGAGCTTTATTTTCTGGAACAACTGATAACAGCGATAGGACAGAGAGGAAAAGAAAGGAAAAGTTAGAATCCCTAAGCAAGAAGATGGTAGAGATGCAACTAATTACCACCACCACGAATCCAGTGATGTCCCGTTGGATTGGTCTTGGTGCAGGTGATGATGCTCCAAGTTCCAGGAAGACACAGGGCGGGGCACATGCAGCAACACACACACCAGGTTGAGTCTGCCGAGCAACGAAGCAATCGAGCACCCTGAGCCCACTGAGCGACGATAGTGCTCCAAGCTCCAGGAAGACCAGGGCGGGAGGGGCACACACAGCAACACACACAAGACTGAAGCAACCGAGAAGCGGGAGGCCCCCAATTTATCGCCCCAGTCCCCACAATTTCCCCGAACAGTCTGCCCATTTCCAGGAAGACATTGTCCTCCATGCGGACATGCCCAGGTGTTCCTCTCTACCCGGCTGCAGTGCAGGTGCAGCTTGGTAGGCACCGCTTCAGGCAGATGTCATGGTTTTTGTTGGGGACTGTTCGTCTCCTTCGGAGCAGCAACAGGATGTCTGTGGTTCAGTGACGTTGAGACAAACAAAACAGTTCAAGAACAGTCTGTTACACATGCATTGGCGAGTCTCTACTCCTTTAAAGAGGAATTATACTCTTTGCAATATTTAGCAAATTTTAACACATCTGAAAAGGGGAGTTTACAACTAATTCACAGAATGGTGCTGTGATGTGATTTTAAGAGTGTTTATGCTACATTTAAGTCACAGAAAATCAAAGCAGTATACCTGTCATGTTTGAGTGCACCCATAAATAGAGTTCTGTTCCAGTAGAACTAATTGGTACAAATGTTGGCTTGTTAGAAAAGCTGGTACGACATATTCTTAATCACCAAGGATTATGGAGCACAAACATAAGAAATCTGAAAAGTATGGAAATGCATTTTTGCCTCTTATAGTTTCCTTCTAGACATGATCATTGAATAAAATGCCACCAAAACAATCTTACCTTTTTTTTTTTTTACGCATTTCCTCATCTGTTTGTATCTCTACAGTTAGTTACTTTTTCTGTAGATTCTGAGGTAAAATTCCCCTTCCTGTGATAAAATTCTACAATCAAAACTAACCACATCAAGTCTACATATCATGAGATAGAGGATTGTGTATCTAAGATCCAAACAGCCAGCTTTCTTCTGCTACATTGATTAACTATTTAGAAATATAAAAGAACATTTTGTTTTCTTTAATTGTGCCTTTTTTTTCAGAGCTTGTTTGTGTCCTGTTACACTGTGGTAGGTTTCTGTGGCTTATTGAACAGGGAGATGCTTCGTAAAGGTAAGGCAGGTGTTGATACATGGCTTCTAATGTTTATGTGTTTGACAGTTAGGGCTTTTCTACCAAATGGTGTGTAGCAGTAATCACTCCTCTGGCTCTGTGTATAAAGAAAAAGAATAAACCATTTGTCCATAAAATAATGACAAAGATAATGCCAGGATAAAGTTTCAAACTATAATCTCTAAACCTACACTCATGTCTTATTTAGGGCTCTAGAAAATATATAAATTCCTGAGACAATTGGAGCAAACACTTTTTTTCATAGTTTAAAAAAATTATCTTATGGTTTAGTTATACTTCCTGGCTTCTAGGAACTCCATTTATATTTATTCACTTTTTTTACTGTGACTCTGAACAGATAACGCTCTTAGTCATAATTTCTAAACAATAAAGGTAGTAAAAACTTATGCTTTCCTTACCAAATTACCTCTAAGTGCATGTAAGATAATAATAAGATGAACAACTGGTTTCAAAATTGATTCTGGAATGTTTTTATTTGTGAGTTCTAGATGGCATTTGTCTTCCATCTAAATGCTAAAGAAAAATAGAAACAATGAACATTTTCTTAAGTAAAATCAATATACTTAGTTATGTTTTTTTCTTTCTTTAGTAAGTCATTATAGACTATGAACTCAAGTAGTATGTGCACACAAGCTGAGGAAATGCCAGTTCATTAACTTCATTGATACCAGCCCATTATGTCTAAATGTATCATTTTTAATAGTTATAACAATATAATTACATAACTGTTGCTATATATGAAACTTATTAAAGATTTTATTAGTGATAAATGAGAGAATTATCTCCCTTCTATGTATGAATAAAAGGTGTAATTTAGTCCTGTGATAAAATATTAATACATTTATATCATTGAGATGTCTATATCAATTTTTAAGTTGTAGGACAAAGCAGATCAGTCTGGTAACAAGGAAAAGGAAATGTATGACATAGCCATAAATAACTATAGGTAAATTACAGGCATTTTTTAATTAAACACAAACAGTATGTTAAAAAAAAAATCGTGTTCTTTTAACATATCCCTTTGTTTGGTCTACTTGCACAGTTCTTGAGCAGATTCAATTGTCATCTATATTTAATAAGAAAGAATATAGCTATTGATAATAGGACAACATACCATAGCAGTGTATATTACTTTATTTGCTCCATCAAATTTGCTTTCTAGAAAAAAAATTGGGGGTGATTTGGGATGGTTTAGTCATCTATATCTTTTCATACGTAATAGAACATAGACAAAACAGATCTGTTCATAGAACTTATAAAGTATGAATTTCATGTGAATCTGTTATGATTCATTAGCTAAATTATCTTTTGAATATGAACAGAAAAGTGATCTTGGACTTTACTGCTACAAAGATTGTTATCAGAATAAATGACCACAAAAAAAATGAACACAATTTCAGTACTGAGATATCTCCTTCAGTTCGTTAACTTAGGTGATTCAAATCCAGAATGTACTCACCCTTGAAATGTATCACAGACTCCATTTTATTCCAAACTACAAGACTAAGAACAACTGCAGTGTCTTTAAAGCTGAAAGGGAAGTAATGAAAATACATTATTTTTTTGAGTATATAGTGAGGCCTCCGTCAGTATAATACATGTTTAAAGTGATTCTTGTTGTTTCAATAAATGTATTATAAAAAAGGACTCCTTAGTGTGACTTTCCTATTTTCCCTTCAATGTACCTTCAGATGTCTTGCTGAAATGCCAGAACCTACCCTTCATGGAAACTGACATCAGCAAACCTGTTGAGAATGTGATTATTTAGATCACTGGAGTCCCTGTGGCACTTGCATTTTGGAGGGCTTTGACAGCTAAAAATTTACCAGGAGAAAAATTGTCATATCTTTGGCAATCTTTTTACATTAACCTGCTGTTTGAATAAAATCCTTGTTAGTCAATTTTGTGGGTAATTCAGTTAATAGGTAAATCGGTTTTAGATTAAATGTTTTTAAAATTAGCTTTTCACTGACTGTGCTCAGATGGTAAAACCTTAATAAGAAGTTTGTGCAGCTTAGACAGAGATCATTCTGATTGGGGTCTAATTCAATAACACTTCCTGTTTTACACTAATTCAGAATTAATCACTGAAGAAACACAGGATCGTGCACTGAACAAGATAAATAAAATGAACAACTAGTACTTCTAGGCACTCAGCCTTAGGCTGTCCCTTTACTAGGTTAATGTTACCATCTATTATATGCTATATTCTATACTAGTTTTTCTTTTATGGCATGCTTCATTGTGAAATTATTTTACATTACCTTTAACTGTATCTGTGAAACTATCAGAATTCAAACTAATAAACTTCTTGTTCTGTACTGAATATAAATTAGCAATTGTAATTGGTTGGTATTTTGACCAGCTGGCCCCAATAAAATTTATCAAACTACTAATATTGTTAGGCAAAATAGAATTTTATCTGTAATAGTGTAGTGACTGTTATGATGAATTATTTTCATCCTTTCAATATTGTCTTTAATGAAGTAGTTCAATGTGGAAAAACGAAGATATTTTCTGCTTTATAAAATTTCTAATCAAAGAACTTATTAGTTACACTTTAAGGGTAATGTATCCTCAGGAAGAAGTGTATATTGAGTTATTTAGGGTATAGGCCAGTATCAGACATGGTGCTTTTATTCTGTGTTTCTACATGGTAATAGGATACAGATCCATGAAGATGGCTTTTAGTCGTCAGTTTAATACAAATGATAATCAACAATTATAACAATATGACGTATACACATTTACAGAAAAGAAACCCACAGCATTATTTTAAAGATAACTATATGATAATAACCCTCACCAAATGAACAGCACAAGCCTTTAAATTTTATTTTAACAGTAGATCAGAGTTTACCTGACTCTGCATGATTATTTTTTGATGTCAGCTGAAAACACTACTCGTGATAGTTAGGCTATTAATGAACTGGAGAGAGAGTGGAGTTTATACTAATGCATGCTGTCCATAAGATTTATTTGGTACTTAAAACTTATTATTTATTAGGATCCTTGTAGCAACTCTGCTTCAAAAGATAAATCTTTAAGGAAATTTGGTATACACATCCATCTTACATAAAGAGAATAAATGGAATTGTAAAATATAAATTTGGAAGTTTCATGTTCTGAGGTCCAAAAGTGAGAGTTAATGAAAAGGTAGCAAAACCACAGGGATAAAAAAAACCACACTAGAGATATAAAAACAATATTCTCAAATTTAGAATGGCATTGCTTACGTGTTCTCCCTTGTTACATAAAGATGAAAAACATTGCCAGAGAAGGTGGATTTAGAAATGTGGTCCATGCCTAAACTAGTCTGCACATTCCCCTCTGTCTTTAGTATACTGAACATTTATCTAATTTCACATGAAATATTTCAAAATGCATTAGCTGTTCTTCTAAGTCACAGTCCAAGACACAAGACAGTTAGAAAGGAAGGGAGTTGTCTGTCTTTGTCTAGAATGTTTAAAAAGGAAAAAAAAAAGGTGAATATGAACCCTGATCACCCCTTCTAACAAAAGTTGATCTGCATTGGGTTTGCATCAGTTTTGGTTGCAGGGGGGCCACAGGGGCAGCTTCTGTGAGAAGCGTCTAGAAGCTTCCGCAATATCTGATAGAGCCAATGCTGGCCAGCTACAAGATGGACCCACTGCTGTCCAAGGCCAATCACCAATGGTAGTAGTTCAGTCCCATGGGTAGGACTCACACTGGAGAAGTTCATGAAGCACTAGCTCCCATGGGAGAGACCCATACTGGAGCAGAGGAAGAGTTTGAGGAGTACTCCGTTTGAGGAGTACTCCGTTTGAGGAGGAAAGAGAGGCAGGCACAATGTGTGATGAACTGACCACAACCTCCATTCTCTGTCTCCCGGAGCTGTAGGGCAGGGAGGAGGTAGAGAATTTGGGATTGAAATTGCAGCTGGGAAGAGGGGAAGGGAGGGGTGAAGGTGCTTTAAGATTTAGTTTTGATTTCTCTCAATATTTTTCTCTGATTTGATTGTTACTATATTAAATTAATTTTCCCCAGGTCAAGTCCGTTTTCCTGTGAAGGTAATTGCTGATCGATCTTCCTGTCCTTATCTCGACCCACGAACATTTGATTATATTTTCTGTCCATATGAGGAGAGGAGTGACTAGACAGCCAACCCCCCAGAAGATCGTAATCCTAGATGAGATTCTAAGTTAAAGACCCTGAATTAGTAGAGGTTGCAACCTGTAGCCTTTAATTAGGTATCTAAATTCAGAGATGAACAAGATTTTAGATATTTTGAAACCTAGTATGAGTTTTCTTTCCCCATTCATAGTATAGGCTTTGTTTGTCCTTCCTGTTTACTTACACAATCCCAGACACTGTAAGGACATGTTGTGCCCCAGGAATTAGTATCCCTTCTGGAATTTAAGACACAAGAATGTATCCATTAATTCAACACATTAAAGACTTTCTCAAGGGACATGGTATTAGTTCAGTGAGTCAAAAATCTTTCTCAAGGGCATGTATTAGCTCTTGTTTCACCAGCACCATGCTTAAAAACATAAATTTAAACATAAAATCTTTAAATTTATTCTAATGTGAGATTTGCTATTACTGTACACGTTGTTTTTATGTGTGAGAGTGATAAGCTTATAGCCATGTAATTTTACTTCTGTTTTCATTTGTACTAGTAGCAGCTGATGCTTATGCTGTAAAAGGGTGCCCAGATTAATAAGATAACACTAAATATCTCAGAGGATTTTTTGGTATGAGTATGTTTAAACAGATAGATATGAATATGCATACACATTATAATTAAATCTCAAGGAAATAAATCTTCATTTGAAAGTCTTCATAAATGGAAACTCTGGGTCAAATATTTTGAAAACATTTCAGCTGTTGTTTTAAGTTAGTTACAAGTGCAACCTGAGACAATGTCATTAACACAATTACTATCTGTGTTTTATATATATTTACCCTACTAAATAATGGACAGTTATTACCCAAAGTTAAAAGTATCAATTACTATTTATTAGTTTATACTGCGCAGTTAAAGAAAAAACAACAAATCCCCTAAGATAAAGTAATCCCACATCACAAAAATCCTCTAGGAAGGTTCAGCCATAAAATTCAGTGGGTCTGCAATTTAGAAATTATTAGGTTCAGTATAACAAAGACAGTTTGACATTTGTAAATGGTACAAAATATCCATGTCTGATTGGACCAATTATATAAAATTGCCAGGGTTTATATGTTCTTTCCAGAATAGTCTTTTAATACTTCATGTATTTTAATGGGTTTTTTTGTGTCTGGACACCTGAAAAATGTTATCCTAATTTAGTGTAGTATCAAGTACTTTGGCCTGAACATTCCCATATTCATAATCAGAGTTAGGCCATATCTTTAGTAGGCTGTTGTCTCTGTGACACATGAGGAATCTCTGATTTCATGGTCCCTTTTCTTCTGAAGTTAAAAAAAGGTTGTCTACATGTATTTTTCAAAATTTGATTTTTGCTGTCTTGTTGTCAGACATAACTGAGCATACACCATAAAGACATATACATGTTTTTTTAGAATGTTAAAAGCTTATCTACATAAAGTCTTAACACTTAAAAATCTAGATGAATTTCAGTTACAAAGGTAGAAATTTATGCTTCTGAAATGTCTTTTAGGCAGAGATTAAATAGCAAAGCACAACAAGTTTCAAGCTGCGGTAGCATGCTGCTGCTGTTACTTCGCTCACTTTTATGGTTAGAGGACATCAAAGCTGTAATTAAGAAAACACCTCATCCTTGTTTTAATAATGAAGTCTTCAAATTGAATAGACTGAGTGTGGATATCAGATACGTGCACACACACAGAGAATAGAAAATTATTTTGGTTAATTTACTGTTTACATATCTTTAATTAAAATGCTATCTTTGCAATACAAATGTTGAACATAATCCTGGGATTACATGCTACTGCTTCTATGACTTGTTTCTTAATCCATTTCCTTTATTTATTTAAGAGAAATATCGATGTATTACTTTGTGACCTAGTAGTCGTTTATTTCAGTACCATGTTTTTGCTTCTTTAGTATCATAAAAAAAAATTAAAAATCCTTCTTTGTTTCTGAAACAAGTATAAAGGGTGGATGTAATATATTTTGCCAGGTAATAAGCTTTATGATACTTTCTTACTTGATGTTTCCATAAGCAAATAACTAAAATACAGTCTAGATGGTATATTAGGAGATGAGAAATTAACTGAGAAACCTCTATGCAAAGAGTGAGCAACAGTTACAGGGTAAGGCAGATAGATTTCTACAGGGGTCAATTTTGGGCCAAGTAAATTCTGTATTTAAATTGATAATGTAAAATGGTGATACTAAACATGGAAATGCTATAAGAACTTCAGTAGATATGACTGGAGATTATTATCATACTGAAAATGTAAGAAATTTCTGAAATAAATACGTTGCAAATTAATAACTGCTATTGCAAAATATCCAAAGGACAAGAATCTAAAGTTTTTGTTCTTTAAAAAAATCACACATCACAATAAGGATCCCAGCTAGGGACCCCCTGTGATCTGTTAAATAAGTCCCAAAGAAATGAAATAATAAGTATTTACAAGTCCAAAATACATGATCTACGAGAAAGAAAGAAGGATCTAAATTAGTTTAGTCCAGTTAAGACTATAGGAATATGTGACAGAAATATTTGTGTTTATAAAAAGGAGGGAAAAATCCCAATCAAACAAAACAGCTTGCTACATCTGCTGGGGATAAAAAAAGAAACAGCATGCTTTTGTCCAGCAATATGAAGGTTTAAAGATTAAAAGAAATTTTATTTGTAAATGTAACAGCTGGAAACATTTTCATCTTATTCTACTTTTGATCAGAACGGTGTGCTTGACCAATATGTCAGTATTTCACTTCACATAACTAGAACATACCTTGGGATATCTTCCAGATATGACTTCCTAATAAGCCACAACTACATTCCACATAAAAAGGAAATACAGAATTTAAAGATTTTTCTTTTATACTTTTAAAAATAGAGATATCCATAGATTCTTTTCAATCAAATGTTATACATTTTTAAGTTTCTTTTTAATAAATACTACAGATTAAATTACATAGATTGACTCATCTGATGATTTTCTGTAACAATGAAATCTTTTCATTAAAATTTGCAAATCACAGGTTATAAATCACTGATATATTTACTGTGTATTCGTGGCTTTCACAGAATGAGTTGTTGCATAAAAAAATAAATTGTGGACCTATATTTCTAGCTGTAAATGGGCTATCTTAATGTAAGATTAAAGTTTAAATTGATTCAATAAATTCACAGTCTGTGTTAAATGTGAAAATTACTTGAATACCAACCAACTAGTTACATCAAAACTTCAGTGAGGTGATATTTGCTTAAATATAAATGCTAAATAACAAAGTGCACAAAGTTATTGACTTTTGGGTTTTAAAATCTCCAGCTGTAATAGAGTCCTGACTAAAATATGTTTTTACAGCAAAGGACTGACCTTTTCTATAAAAATTGCTCTTAGAACACATACTAAAAAGTGCTGCCTCTCTTCAGGTTAGGAAGTAATTATTTTAATTTCAATAAATGGTTACGTAGTAAATATTTCAAAGAAAAATTTTATGTTAGAGCTTCTAATCATTCATATTAAAATATTTTTTAGTGTAGTAGCATCAAGGTTTTCGTTACTATAACTAATACATAGCTAAAATCTTTTATTTTCCATCTTTAAAAATAAAATCTTACCTTACTAAAATGCCACTTCTTACTGAATTAACGCAATACTTTTCCTCTTTATTTACATTTAATTCAACAGAATTTATTGAGTTGGTTCTATTTTTTATATAAGATTATGACAATACAATTAGAATTTTTTTCAAAATGATAATTTTAAAATTGACCTTATTAAAATTCCACTTCCTCTATAATTAAAAAAAATAATAATTACTTGTAGTAATTGGACCAGAAATGACATTTTCAGTTCATTAATATTCAATAAATTGTTTCTGAAGATGTTTTTGCATGGTTAGTAGTCAGTCTTCAACATTTCAGTTCATTTCTTATTTAAAAGTCATCTGGAATAATAGTTTGCATTTTAATAAGACATGTCTTTATGAATTGACTTTATTTATAAAGTTTTTAATTGCTAATTAATGTGTGAAAATATCTGTCTTCTGTAATATTTGTAACACATGAAGTGAAAGGTGAAGGTAGTAGAACAATTTGCACATGCTGCATCACTGTGAATAACTATGAAAGATACAATATTTCCTATCCATGAATTTCCATTATTCTTTCTAGAAGTGTCAAAACCAGGCTTAATGTGTCATGGTACCGTGCACATCTCAAAGTAGAGGCAAACCAAAATAACAATGTATGAATGATTTTATTAACTGGCAAAATACAACTGAGATAATTTCAAGGGGTTTGCTGTAAATATTATTTGATGTAATTACATTTGAATTGATGTCTTTTATGCACTGTAATTCTCTTTATGGATATTTGAATATATGTCTCTATTTATAACCTCAAATCACAATTCCTCTGATATCCCTGAAACAGTTAGAGCTCAGATGATCTCAGTAAGATCTATGAAGAGACTTCCCTTCTGATAAGCCTGAACCATGAGCCGGAGTGAACATTTTTAAGAGTAGATGTCCAATTGCAGATAAAAACTATCAAATTATGTCAGATTTTAAGTCATTTGAGTGATATATCTACATCAGATAATGTTTAAATGAAATGATTGCACACTTTCCTATTGACAGGCAAACAATCTTCATGTGAGTTCAGGGTCTGTAGTTCCATAAGTAGATATAAATTTTGGTTAACTCTACTTCTGTTTCTTACATCTGAATATCTTCAGATATTTAAACTGCATGTATCAGCAGTGAATAGTTAGCTGTCTCGGAATCTATAACCCTTTCTGGAATTTTGGCATCTTCCAAAGTTAAGTTGCATCTCAGAGAACTTTAAGGATGACAATATTGTGCTGAAGGTCTTTTTTACATATCTTTCAGAATTGCCTCCCAAGTTTTTACTTCAGAGCTCTTTTTTAACCAGGTAGTATTTACTCTTAGAATGTTTCTGTCAGGACTTTTCAATTCCCATTAATGCTTTTCCAGACAAAAAGTAGATAAACTCAGTAAATGAACAAAAATTGGATTTGATTGAGGAATCAATTAAAACATCACCAACATTTAGCTAAGTTTTTCTTAAATAATAATTTCTATTTTAGTCTGCAGTCTCATACCAGTGGAAAAAAACAGAGTCAACAGCATCCAGGACTAACCAACGGACATTCTGCAATTGAAAGGAGTTTTATGGCTTGGCTATTCTAGATTCTTAGCTTTCAAAATAAGACATTAATCAGAACTCAAATTCCAAGTGTGATCATGTCCAAAGTATGTACACACCTTGTTGGAGACAACCCAGTCACTTTTCAAAGCTCTTGTGCATTCCAGAAAGAATGTTGTACTGCCTATGCTTACAAGCCCACTGTCACAGAAGTATTTTGAGCGTGCAAATGATTCAGTTTCTGGTTTAGCAGGTTGCTCCATTTGCTAGTTTATGGCCAACTGTAAAGTGTGGAGTTTCTTTTATATTTCAATATGAAATCAACTTTTTCCAGCAATCTAATATTTCATTGCAGTTTCTGACAAGAGGGCTGCTAGAGAGTCCTGCCTGCAAATCAAGGCCAGAATCTCCCAGTAGAATATTAGAGAATGACATCTAACCATCACCCTTCCACCTTTGAGATAAATGTCCTGTCAAAGAAGTCTCTGCTCATGTAACCAGTATTTCTCATTCAGGTAGAAATTCATGTTCAGCTGCTAAAATTTAAGTTCTTAGAAACTTCAGTATGTGGCTGGCACTGGTCTGAATGAGAATGTAATACCTAGATAATGATCAGGCACCCACATTTTGAAAATCTGAACATCATTTCTTTCCTTATTACATATAATATCTTGACTATATCTCTTTAACATTCATGATTTTTTTTATATATGTATAACCTCTTAGGTAAAGAAATGTCATCTCAGTCTTTTCTAAGGTTTCTTTTGTTTGTAAAAAGCTGAAAATGCCTTGTTTTTCAAGCTTCTTTTTTATACATAAGTCTACCTTCTTTGCAAGCACATTAATATAGTTAGCTCATTCTCTGCTTTAGTGAGCAAAATATCCTGTGTATATTTATTAGAATATTCAAACTGATTTGTACTCAGATTTAGTAATTTGGGGGTGAGTGGGATCAATAAAAAAATCATAGCTCTATTGTCGCATAATGGGTCTAAACTGCTGATCTTGACATGCAAGAAAAGAATTACTTCTGTCATGTGTGTGAAATAACAGTGATTCTTCTCACACAATTAATTTCCACAACAATTAATTAAATTAATGATGCTGCATGTTATGTATAAAGTATATACTTAAAATATGGAATTGCATATGAAGAAATAGGCTCTATATATTGCGTGCACAACAATTCTTGGCAAGAAAAAAAAAGATTATTCTATTGTGACCTTCATACTCTGTCAGGAAAAAGTAGGTAGATTTCATAGTCTTTATACCATAATATTTACAGAATCACAGAATCACAGAATCACAGAATCACAGAATAACCAGGTTGGAAGAGACCCACCGGATCACCGAGTCCAACCGTTCCTACCAAACACTAAACCATATCCCTCAGCACCTCGTCCACCCGTGCCTTAAACACCTCCAGGGAAGGTGACTCAACCACCTCCCTGGGCAGCCTGTTCCAGTGCCCAATGACCCTTTCTGTAAAGAATTTTTTCTTAACGTCTAGAATTTTTTCCTAACGTCTAGGAAATGTCATTTGCATGACATTTAGACTCATATTTACAAGGGGAACATGTGCTGGTATTTTGAAAAGAAGTCTTATGATAATAACATAAAAACATTAGGAAACAAAAGTAAGAATGCAATTGTTCTTATAACATTTCTATTCTGCATCCCGTTCCCATTTCCATGTAGATATGCTCAGTAATGCTAGATAACCCATTTGCTTACTCTTGTGGATATTTCCATCAGTCAACAGATTGCTGATCGGAAGCTTAGACTTATCAATACCACACTAACTGACATGGTGGTGGTCTGCTTTCCACTCTCCACATAGCTTTGGAAACACAACATACACTTCTCTGTTCTCATATCTACTGCTCTACCAGCATGAGTGTATGTTTTATGAATCTGTCCCTTTCTCTTGACAACTGGTCTTCAGATTCAGCAGGAGGTCAAGCAACACTGTCTGAAATAAAACCTCAACTCACTGTAGCAAGTATTTTCCATTTAGCAGGAAACTGACCCACTTCTCAAAGTCGGGGAAGTTAAGCACAACATATGACTGATTTAAGCAATTACAGCATATATAATGTTTTTCTTAACTGTACTATGATTACAATTTGCTGCATTTTTATCTTGTTTAGGTCTTGGATTATCCAAACTATTTGCCCCTTTCTATTACATATCCCCACAAACCTCACTCTAACTGCCTGTGGCACAGTGCTATGAACTGTGCAAACATACCTACTTTAATAGCTTTCTCCAATAAGGAGGTCAATCGAAACAGCACATACTGACCCATAATTGAATGCAAGAGATTTACTGAAACTGATTAAGCTTTCAGAGTCACGCTCAAGCAGCTATGTTCATACATCTCAACCATCCTGTAAGTGCACATCTTCTCTAACACTGACTTGCAGATTTAGCAGTCTTGTCCTAGGTCAAAAAATATACTCATGACAGAGCTATCTGGAAGTGCCTGACTGAATAACAATAATTACAATTAATAAAATACTTTGCACAGGGGGTGGAGAGTGGCACTGGCAAACTTTTAAAATAAGATGTGGTGGATAAGGATTACTTAGATCCACAAATCTTCTCTTCTTCATCATTTAAATTAATATTTTTACTTGCTTTAAAATGCAAAGTCAAACTCAAAGAAAGGGGACAGATCCCAAGCTATTGCAAACTCTAATACATCAACTGACTTTACCACTTTCAGCTTTGATATAAACAGAAAAACGAACAAGAAAACAAACTCTTTTCCTCTCTTTCTGTCCATACACATGGACAGTCATGAACTTTTCTTTAGGCAGTTATGTATGTTTACTAAACTTTATGGTAAAACTCCCATTAGCATTGTATTGTGCACGCAATATGACAGATGCTTTCATTTATGAACTCAGAAATGTCAAAGGCCTGCTTTTTTTTTGCTTAATTTAATACTGAGAGAACCAGCCCTTACATTAAAATAGAGAATGATGAAGTCTTCCAGCTTTTCTTTCATTGAGAACTTAGTGTAACATCAATACTCACGCTCCACCCTAATAAAATTATTCAGCATGTGCCTTAACTGTGGAGCAGCAAGACAAGGTTTTCTTACTGAGCTCTGCTTTAATGAATGTGTCAGAATGGATTGTCAGTCACTGCAGATGTTTTGAAAGCTTCCAGCACCTTCATCCCTAGTGTCACAATTGATGAACTGTCAAGGTCAACACATAAACTGTCATTGCTGGGTTCCAAATTAATAGGAATATGCAGCATTTCACATAGCTCAGAGCAATAGTTACAGATTTAGGAATGTTCAAATACTGGTAGCAGCATTACTACTGGCTTCTTATAGGTTTAGAACTTTTTTCTTTTGTTTCAAACAATATCTATAAAGATGCTTTTTAAAAAAAAACCAAAAACAACCAAAACCAAAAAAAAAACCAGGAAATACGAGAGACTGAAGCTCCAGTCTCAGCTTCAAAGATGTTCTGCTTTGTATCACTTGTGCCAGAACTCTGAATAAATTATCATTACCCAGAATGACATCATCCATGGATTTTTTTTCTAGTAAGCAGCATAAATTCTAATAACACTTTCAGGGACATATTATTTTTTATTCTGAACTGTATCTACAATTGTCAATTAAAGATATTTCAGCTTGACCCAGAGTCTGAAGTACATGTAGGCATTTTTGATTCAAACAGGTATCACACAGAAAATTTTGAGTCAAGTATAATTTGATTTTGATAGAAATTAGGAGGTGGGGCTTTTGAGGAACTGTTTTCACATTCTTTGGTAATATAATCCTATTTCTCATGCAACAATATAAGCAAAACAATGTTGGGGAAAAGGAATTTACATGCTCGATGCTTAAAACATTTACTGCTCTGAATCCTGGTGTATAGGGAGATCTTCAAAATGTCTATCTTGGTGAAGGGTCTGGAGTACAGGCCTTATGAGGAATGGCTGAGAGAGCTGGGATTGTTTAGCCTGGAGAAGAGGAGGCTGAGGGGAGACCTCATTGCTCTCTACAACTACCTGAAAGGAGGTTGTAGAGAGGAGGGTGATGGCCTCTTCTCCCAAGTGACAAGGGACAGGACAAGAGGGAATGGTCTCAAGCTCCGCCAGGGGAGGTTTAGGCTGGACATTAGGAAAATATTTTTCACAGAAAGGGTCATTGTTCGCTGGAACAGGCTGCCCAGGTTGGTGGTTGATTCACCTTCCCTGGAGGTGTTCAAGGCACGGGTGGACGAGGTGCTGAGGGGCATGGTTTAGTGTTTGATAGGAATGGTTGGACTCGATGATCCGGTGGGTCTCTTCCAACCTGGTTATTCTATGATTCTATGATTCTATGATTCTGTGATTCTATGATTCTATGATTCTATGATTCTATGATTCTATGATTCTAATCTCTTGACCTCTTTGATAGACAGTCCCTATAAGCAGTGATTCAGAGCAGCTTAGATTTCACTCTGAATCACTTCCTTAGGAATTTATCTATGCCTCATTCTCCACCTGATGTTAGAATGCTCTATTGAAGAATCATAATGATGTCCTCAGTCACTAATTATGACATCACAAATACAGGATTAAGATTTTTCATATGGGAGATAAATAGGAAGAGCAGATCAGCGGCTTCAATGCAACAAAGATCCCATATTCTTGTAAATGTTCTCAGAAGCAGAGTAGAACTGCAACATATGAAAAGTCACAAAAATAAATAAATCAGAAAGTGTGTCAAAGCATTTAATGAAATATTAATACATCTTAATAAAGAAAGACACAGAGATGTTGTAAGAATGGGGCACTATACTTTGCGACCTTATATTCCTGAGTAATGGGTTATAAATAATAATATTTTGCAACTAGTCTGAAAGACTAAGCGAAATATTTTCCTAGACATAAGAGACAGTTTTTTGTATGTCCTTTGGAGTACAGGAACTTCTATTACTGGACTAAATTAATTAACAGTGCAGTAAGGGAGAATTCTCATACGTGCTCACTGAATAGTGAATAGTGAGAAAAGCCAAGAAAAAGCACTATTTTTTTATTGGGCCTTCTCAGGGCTCTTTCATCTCTACTTTGAGTGCAGAGATAAGGAAAGGAGGTTAATCTCTGAACTGGCATCTGAATGGATTGAAGTTTGTTTCCTGTACCAAGGTGAAAAAAACCTGAAGGCTTCCTTTGTCTTATTACATAGCACATTTATTCATATTTTCCTGTTTCCAAATGAAATAGGAAGTGACAGAAATTTGCTTTTCTAGATTTAAAACATTTTTAATGGCAAAGCTTTTTTCCAAATTTATTTAGAAGAGACATTAAAGTGTTAATGACATCTTCACTGAAAAGATATGAGATAATGATAGCTAGTTCCCCTAGTAAGAATGAACTTTACTTCCTTACACCTTTTTTTCCCAGTCTAATAAACTGCATAATATCAAATCACAGCACTACTTTCAACCATTTATTCTTATTGAACATGATTAATTATTCCTGCTCTGGCTTCCTTACAGATGGAGACATAACAAGATCAGGGAGGGACTAAAGAAAGTGAAAGAAATTGAAAGAAGATTAATTTTTTTTTTGGCACCATTCCTTTTCTTCTATCAGGTTGACTGGTGATAACATGGAGAAAGCTGCTTTAAATATGGAACTGAAATTACATTATGGATCTAAAACATAGGTGAGACAGTGTCAAATTTTGCGATTTCATGTTATCCTACCACGTATTCAGATAGTTATCTCTGTTCAGTTTTATGCAGCTATTTGTGTAAAGTGGTAGAAGCTAAACCTCCACTGCTTGGTCTCACTTTACTTTTTGTAATCAAAGTAGACTTACGTGCTCAAGTACATTAAACAGTCATGTTTATTAATGTGAATAATAGTTTTGACCTCTAAGTACTCTTGAACACAGAAAGTTAATGCTTTTAATGGTCATAGTATCCATACCTACCAATTCCCAATTTTCAGCAAGTATCAGTGTTTGTTGTTGGTAGGGAAAAAATTTAGTTTTTACCTTCTTGAAAACAAATACCTAGTCTCTCCCACGATTAAATAAATAAAGCTAAAATCTCCCTTCAAACTCCAGTCACGTGACAAAGCTAATCCCCATTGATTTAATGTTGTCCACACAATCTGCTACTTCCAGTAATTAATCCTAGCAGGTCAGCGAATACAGGTTCCCAAAATAATCTGAGACCTCACAGATTCTCAATGCAGTGGAATTATTGCAAGCTAAGTGAAGATTCTGTTGAAAAATATTAAATATTGCACTCGTGAAGCACCTGTGAAGACAGAAATCTTTTCCTTCCTTAAAATATCTCTACAGAAATTGAAGTTGACTACAATATGTATTACAAAGGAAAAGTTTTATCACAAAGGGTGAATCTTGTAGTTTGTTAAAAAGTAATCAGATACTGTACTAGTGGTGCATATCTTTGCAGCTGTGAAGAATGACAAGGAGGAAGGATCTCTTTCTTTCTTACTGAGAGATCCTGCTGATACTGGTTGGAGCTTCCTGTGTATGTGAAGTAGCAGTCAAAGAAAAGATTCACAGGGAGATAATGCGGTTCTGAGCTCTGCTAATTCCTGGCAAGACTTCTACATTAAAAACAAGTCTGGTCTGCAGAGAAAGTTGCTGCAAGATGCAATTGTCTTCCTGGCTACTCTGCTCACAGGATGTCTCGTATGTGTAAGTCCAGAAGGTCTCTGTCTAGGTCAGGAGAGCTACATGACTTTACATGTGAATGAAGAATGAGTTCCATTGCTCCTCAGGCTACAAAGAAAAGAAAAGAAAAGAAAAGAAAAGAAAAGAAAAGAAAAGAAAAGAAAAGAAAAGAAAAGAAAAGAAAAGAAAAGAAAAGAAAAGAAAAGAAAAGAAAAGAAAAGAAAAGAAAAGAAAAGAAAAGAAAAGAAAAGAAAAGAAAAGAAAAGAAAGCATGTGCTTTCTGTATAAACAGACATGTTCACTTATATTGTAGGTCATTTAGAATTTGGGACTGATTTTGTCCTGTATGAGCTTGTCGGAGTGGCATCTCAGTTAACTTTTGCCTGTAGACCAAATTGCAATGTAGTTTTGCTGAGATGAAAGGCTGATGCTGACATAATTTCATGGAGTTTGTGACACTTTCTATTTCTATTTTCCTTTAAGAGAACTCTTTTCCATTACCAAGCAATAATCTTAAAATATTTTAAGATGTGTCTTGGAAAACACTTACTTTTATTTACTGAAATAGCTTGTAATACATGGGTTTAGATTGTTTGGTCTGTTACTAATCTGGATTGTGTAAAAGTAACTTGAAACTCCTTTTCATCCATTTGTGTAGCCTTGATGCAAAGCCAACAAAGCAGCTATTTGCCTGCAGTGACACCAAATAGGCTCTTGGGCCCTTACTGGGACATACAATAGTCTGAGTTACAAATAACTCCTGTGGTTTGTCTCAACCTAAACTATTATCATCATATTTAGAGGAATGATGCAGAACTTCAGTAAAGTAGGAAATAAATAAAGAAAAAAATATCTGTTATAACATCAGCCTCTTGTAAAGATCCACAGATCAGATAATCTAAGTAAACCTGAACTCTGCAGTACCACCTCTGCCACAGAATTCAATTTTTCTCTCATGCACCTCCTTCTGTTATCTAAAGTATGTTGTCCATTTCTTTAAGACATCTTTCAAGTTTTCTCGAGTATCTTTTCTACCTGAGATTTTCAGAAGTAATTTATGTTTTTTGTAATCTCAGTTTTGATGTAATGCATTAAAGAGATCTGACAATTAAACACATTTGGATTCAATAGGAATAGACACATGCTGTTTCAATCAAACTATCTCAAAATCTTTCATTAAGAAAAAGTGAATCCGTCATATATCTACAATAGAATAGAATTCATTGTTAGTATAATTAATGTTTTAACATTGAAATAGGCGACATTACTTAATTAATACAGAAATCCGTAATTAATAATGACAAGCACAACTCACCTATGGCCAAGTAAGCCCAGATCAACACTGAGGCCTTATTCTGTCAGGTCAGTGTAGCCTTCTACTAGAAATGTTAAAGAACATACTTACTGGATTATATACACATGGAAATAATTCCTTTGTATTTATGTAACACTATGCTCAAAGTAATTAATTTTATATTACTTGTTTATTTCAAGACAATCTTTGTACTCAGTACAGTTCTAAGACTGTAGCCGTCTCCTTTTGCATGATATAACCATGTCCTTTTCTTTGATAACAAGAAAATGAAGTATTCAGCTGTCTTGAAAATAGGCTCCATCTTTGATTACCATAAAACCATTTACAATTACATAGACGCAATGCATGTATATTTTTAGCTTCTATGTTTCAGGGTTAAAAAAATTATATGCCTCATAAATTGTATACTACACTCAGTTCCCCGCTTATAATTTACTGAGGGTAAAATAAACCTCAATAGTGATTTAGAATATTTCCCATACAAAGGAGGGTATAACAATGGTAATGAGGAGGCTGTTGACTGTCCATGAAGCAAGTCCTTAGCTTACATGTTAGGCACGTATCAGCACTTCTACAGTCTCTCCACCATCATGACGATGAAATCCTGTGCTCTGCAATGATAGATATTTATCACTAATTTTCTTTAAGTTTGAAGTTGCAAAGGGAAAAAAATCATATTTTAAAAATAAATAATTTTAAAATATGAGAGATTAAAATTACTGTAATAGGTCTTCCATTTCCTGGATTAGCGTTTAAGCCTGTGCACAGCCATATGCAAGGTAGCTGTGTCACTGTTTTGAGAGAATGTAGTGCTGCCCTTTTGTTAGCAAAACAGAGAGATGATCAGAACATGACAGCATGGAACTTAGACTTCAGATCCATTTATATCACCCAGTAATTTCTGGATATTGTGATATCTCCCTTTTTATCTCTGCCCTCTGCTTTATGCCACATCTAGTCTTTCTCATGCTTTCCCCTAAGTGGTTTTAACATGTAGATGAGCCAGCGATGTGGAGAGATACATATACATACACATAAATATTTTACCAAATTTGTGACACAAATCAACTCACCACATTATCTTGTGAGTTCCAGAGGAAATCCAAGGTAGGTGAAGAAAAATGCATTCATGGAAAAGGAAAGCAAATTAGAGAGGAAATGTTTCAGCTTTTCCTGGTTTTGAACTGCAGGTTTATGCAGCATTCTGCCTAGGTTTTGAATTCCAAGGTAGAAGAGACTAAGATGCATTTTTTTTTTCTTTTTTCCTCTTCTTCCTCTTTTGTTTTCCTTGACCTAAAACTTACGTGGGCCTGATAAAGGCCAGCATGAATGAATGGTTGTTCAGTTTTCTAATAGTCATTGAATTCAGCCATTATTTTTGACCCTTTTTATTTGATATTGACAAAAAAGAATGAGAATGTTATTTCCATGATCATAAACATGAAACAGAGTGTGTTCCTTCAGGATGATATATATTAATGTGTGAAGATTTGTTAGCAAAACAGACCAGTTACTCTGTCTTGTTTGTTACTTATCATTCATCACTCTCCTGCAGCTTTCAGTCAATTATGCAAAAAGCAAAAATTTTATGTCACAAAAAATGCCATGAAAAGTCTCAAAGCCTTACAAGACTAAGCCTTTATTAAGGCAACCAAAAGTCAGATTTTGTATGGCTAAACTGATCAAGCAATGATTCATGACAAACACATTTATAAAAATTGAAGCCTGTTTGTGAATGGAAATAAATAATTCAGTAACTGCAATAAATAATTCAACCCACTCCAGTTTAAAATTGAACTACGCTCTCGTCTTTAGAAGCAGTCCCACCACACCAGTACTTGGGCACAACGAAAGAATCAATTTGAGCATCTTCCCCTGACACTGCTCCTGAGGTGCCTGATCTGTAGCAAGAAGCTGCTTTGAAGTCCTTAAGACAGTTAACATATTTCATGAGAATTAAAATGCACTTAATCTGAAATGTTGCAGCTATTAATATTAATAGCATAGCTGTGGAAACCAAGTTCTACTCTCTCCTTCACTGATGCAATCCCCTGATTTTAATGGGGCTTTACACTTATGAGTGAGGGCAGAATTTGGTATCTTTAGACTAAAATTATTTTCCTATCCCCATATGGGAACTTGTCACTGCCTGCTAAGTATAAATAGCTAAAGTTTGCTTAAGTGAGTTTCTTTTCCTTAGGAAAGGGCAGTTGTGACCAATTTGAATGTCTTTTTAAAAGAGGCCTTTTAATATGCATATATGTGTATGATAGATGTGTGCCTGCATATGAATATTTAACTTATATTTGTATAGTATATCTTGCCCTCAAAAAATACATATAACCTCATCGTTACACTTGAAATGTTGTTATGGGTAATGAGAGCATATGAGAAGTAGAGGTAAAACTTTATTTTTGGTAATATCAGTGTTCTAAGAATCTGATTGTCCAGATAATCTACTTAATAGTGGAAAGCATCAAGAATACCCTTAAAAGTGAAATACAGTAACATCCTTCCCAGTACGTACTTCTGTTCCATGGTGCTCCAATCACCCATTAAAGAAACAAATGATTGAGAATTAGTAATGTACTGTTCTAAGCTGATGGAGGAGAGGAAAAGCAAGACAGCTCTGATTCCTATATATACATCTCAAGTCTTAAATGTAAAAGTGGATGTACCTTGCCCCCAGTTTGCAGGTCATTAATGGAGAGTTTAGAGAAGAAGTCACAGAATTTGCCACAGTAGTTGGCCCTGGGATACACCATGAGTATCTGGCCTCCAGATGGACTTCAGCTTGCTGATCACAATCCTTTGGGCCTATGCTTCAGCCATTTTTGAGTCTATCTCACTCAGTCTATAACTCATCAGTACTTATTCCTTTTGAACAGTCAAAATCCAGTCTTTCTTGTTGCTTTTTCTGTTCAAGTACCTGTAAAATAGCATTTTCCACTAACTAGTATTTTCACAAACAAGTTGTTAAAAAATAAAAGAACAAATCCAAAAGAACAGATTGTAAAGTGGATTTAAAGTCTTAAAAACTAAGTAATCCTTATTGACAGGATGTAGCAAAGACTATTTATCAAATATTTAGCATCACTTTGTTACCTTACTAAAGTAAACTGGAACTGACTTTCTCATACTGTCATCAACTTCAACAGTACAGGGCGTCAAAGCATGTCTATAAAGGCCATATTTAGTTCTCTTAGGAATTCTTGTGTAAATAAAAGCAGTGCGAAAATATATAATTTTATTTAAATGCAATGCCTTAGGAACTATTATTTTTTATTTTGGCCTTAGAAATTAATGTAAGTCCCAGAAAATACTATACATAATGAAGGATACCAAATCAATAAAGAATACTGTTGCAGTTGCGTAAAATGAAATTTCTCTGTTATTAATGGTGTAGCCCGAGTACTACTTAGAGAAAGAAAAGTCCAGAAGGAAATAAAATGAGTAGAAATTTGATGTAAGAAAAAAGCTAAAGAAACACCCTCCAAACTACCAAGAACTCAAAATGGATGATTTACTTATTATTAATTTTCACAGTAGTACCAGAAATAGGATTTGCATACTCTGCTTGGATTCATTGCACTAGATATAGTTACTTTTGGAGTTAATGTTGAAATGAATGAATTGAAAACTTAACTGTAGCAATGCAGAAGCATGACATGAAGTGGAATGATTAAATACTGTTGGTGATACCATCTGAATATATCCCTTGTCAAATCAGCTAAAACTAATCAGCAGTTTCAGGTGGTGAGTTGGGTGACTGCATCTGTTCTACTTCTAATCAGAGAGAATAAGAAATGATAAAACAAGCACAATCCAAACATGCTTTCATTGGCTGCAGAAGTCTATCCCTTAAAATGTGAGTCATCACATCTGGCCTCCTGAGATGATCTGTGTCTATTACAGACACATTTCTTCATCCCTGGTGAGATCAGAAACTTCTCCTTGATTATGAACTTGACTAAGAGGACTCCTTTTGCAGTTGTTAATGAGCTGCTGTATGGACACTAAATCAGAAAAACAAAGTACCCCAAGGGAGTACATGGATCAGGTCTACAAGGAGTGCAAAGAATAACATGGAGAGGCACCTTAGTCATTTAAAGACATGGATCATCTTGTTTCTGCTCATTCAACTATCACTAAAACCACCTCCTTCCCACATGAACATTACCTCAGGGTAACAGTAAAAGTATGACACACTTAATTTTAGGACAGTTAGAAAAGCATTGGATTGCTGTAAAAATTATCAATGCCTAAGTAGACATACACAATAGCCCTTCCATTTCTCTTGATACAACACCTAGGCATTTACATCAGTTTGAACCTTCTTCAAAACTGACCCTTATTTTCAGATTTCGAAGAAATTTGTTGCCAAGGAGAAAAGGAGGCTGAGGGGAGGCATCATTGATCTCTACAACTACCTGAAAGGAAGTTGTGGATAGGAGAGTGCTGGCCTCTTCTCCCAAGTGACAAGGGACAGGACAAGAGGGAATGGCCTCAAGCTCCGCCAGGGGAGGTTTAGGCTGGACATTAGGAAAATATTTTTCACAGAAAGGGTCATTGGGCACTGGAACAGGCTGCCCAGGGAGGTGGTTGATTCACCTTCCCTGGAGGTGTTTAAGGCACGGGTGAACGAGGTGCTAAGGGGCATGGTTTAGTGTTTGATAGGAATGGTTGGACTTGATGATTCTGTGGGTCTTTTCCAACCTGGTTATTCTGCGATTCTATGATTCTGTAACTTCTGCAGCATAATAGAATATAAAAACTAAATAGATGAACATTTATAGGTTGTTTTTAAGATGGAATCTGATGTTTCCCAGGTATCCAAAAAAAGAAATACAGCTAGAAAACACAACTCTGCAATAACATACCCAAATGAATGCCCTCAGATTATCTGAAAAGTTAAGTTAAAATTTGTATAAATGTATATAAACCAATATGATGATTAATATTTAAAAGTCTGCATCTGATATTTTCCTCTCAGGACAGTTTTTCAAGTACAACAAAATTAATCTCGTAATTCAAGTTCTTCTTAATTGCTAAAACCAAAAATTTGAGAAAGAATTTCTACTTGATGCAACATGGGCAACTGAACTATCTGTACAGCAAGCATGCACAAGATGGATGCACAGGGACTAGAGCCATTTTAACCACTGTGTTCAGTGTCTGTGGTAAAGTTTTGGCCATGGGGTGGCATGGGTGGCCTCTGAGAAATAGCAGGTTCTGCCTGTTATCAGACACAGATAGTTCCAGCTGGTTCTGTCCAGATCCAATGGATACACCACAGGACATAGCTGAGTCCATCACCCATGCTAATCTCACCTCTGGGAAACTATTTAAGAAAGGGCAGAAAACACCACACAGGCAGAGGAAGAGGGAAGAAAAATAGTGACAAAGAAGAATAGGTACAACACAGTCAGAGGAGGAGGAGGTCCTCCATTGTCCCAGTGAAGGTATTCGCAGCAGGACATGACTAACTCATGTCAGAGCAGAGAAAATGTTTGAGGAGGAAGGAGCCGCTGAGGGAAACAGCCAGTTCACACTCCCTCTATCCCTCCTGCACTGCTTGGGGTGGGGAGCTGTAGTGGTGGAGCGAAGCTGAACCTGGGAAAGGGATGAGGAAAGTTCTTGTTTTACTGTTTATCTTTCTGTTTCTCACCAGCAGAATATATATAGTTTGGCAATAAATTAAAATTAATTTTTGCCAAGCCGTTCCATTTTGCCCATGCTTCTAACTGACGAAAAATCCCTCTGTCTTTATCTCAACCTATGAGAGCTGACATTCCTTTTTTTTCTATTTTCTCTCCCTTTCTCCTGAGTTCAAGAGTTTGAGGGAGTGGTTGGATAGGAGTCTGGCTGTTAGCCAAGGCTAGGCCACCGATACCATTTAAATAGTCAACCAGAACTATAAGCCATTACACACATATAAAACATATTTATTGTCCCTAGAAGCTTGCAATCTGCAAGAGGAAAATCAGTTTTAACAATGTGACTAGAACTTCAGGGATTCTGTTGTCAATTTCCTGATCATGAGCAACAGAGTCCAATTCTGTATTGCCTTAAAAATATAAACTTAAAAAAATTCAGCTTTTGTGAAGCTTAGATGTTAAACGTTGCTTGTGTAATCAGTATCTCATTTTAGCTCCTTTGTTCACTACTTCACTCATACAACCCATAAGAAATACATTCTGTGAAAGTTGATTATAATCTGTTACAGATATATAAATATAAAGATTTAGAATACAAACTTCATCTTTATTAAAAAGTACAGAGGATTTGACCTAAACTAACCTATGCAGGATATTTATAAGCAGAAAGATATATTTTAGAACCTGAAGACCTGTGTACAAGTCATAGGAAAAAAATGCATTTTTTCTGTTTTATAAACAGATTGACTGATTCTCTGTGAGTGTGGTTTTCAATGGTACTCTGGGGAGACCTCTACTGTGTTTGCCTAAGTGAAAATGGAGGTGTGTGTCAATTTCTTTTCATTTTCTTTTTAGAGTTAATTAGGAAGTATTAAGTATGGAAGAGGGCAGGGGGCAAATAATTTTGAGACATATGCCAAACAGTTCTACAGCTCCTCTAATTAGATTTAACTTCCAAAGGCACATAAAAAGGAGCCATCAGAGGGAGGTTATTAGAACTGTGCTAAACAATTTAACAGTCATTTGGAAGATGTAGAAATAAAGATTATATTCCAGTGGTTTTTGCTTAAAAAAAATATGACCCTATTCTGTCTCATTTTATTTCTAAAGAAACTTTGACCATATGTTTCTGAACAGTGAGTAGAGATTTCTTATTTTATGTTTAACAGATAAAATCTAGGAAACTAAGAGATACTTACTGTGTAGTAATCAGTGTGCTTTCATAAATCAAAGTTGGCTTGGACAAAGTGGATCGGAAATTAGCACCCAGCTGACATTGCAAAAGAGTAAGCAGAAAGGGGTAAGCTAACCCCAAACTGTCTACAGTGTCTTGAAGAGTGCAGCGACTCAGCCAGACTCAACCTTTAGCAGGATTTGGTCCAGTATAGCTGATATGTTTTACAGAAGTAGTGAATGAGGCACTTGCCAATTCAATCCCTAGTTACTGCAACATTATGAATGACAGAAGCTTGATGAAGACTGGCAGAAGTATTAGTTTTTTCCCAAGTATAACCAAGTGGATGCAATTTTATTATATGTTTATTAACAAACAAGATCATTTTGAGAGACCACCTGCCCTGGCAGAAGGGAGAGGGAAGAGAACAGCTGCTTTGAGCTATTGGCAGCTGTCTCCCCATTTTAATGCTTCGATTCAGAGTCAAATGACTGTTCAGAGCCCTAATGGATTTACAGAACAACCTGATTAGGGCAGAGTACTCCCAAGGTAACTATTGTCTTGCTTCAAGTCTTTCTTTTAAGAATCACTTCTTGGGCCATGATAGTCAAAAGAACTGGAGTCTTATTGAATTCTGAACATCCTATGGCACTGAGATAGCAGATAGGACTACACAAGAACCTATAACCTCGTACTTAAACAGTAAGACAGAATACTTGCTTCAGTTTGACAAAGCCATGACCAGAGAAACACAAGAGGAGGCAAGGCAAAGGAAGGAAAAAAGCATATGCAACTGTGTGAAAATTAAGGAGTATAAGGCCTCAGTTACATCATTTTTTCAGAGGTAAATTTATATAACAAAATCAGTTCAAGATTTGATTTAGAATATATGGTTGTCATGGTTTCCTTCTACAACCAGCTTTACGGGGCAAGCCGTTCTCTAACTCAGTCATACTACAGTTGTGATTTCCAGGATATCATGATCTATAAATAAAGTAATGTAAAATATCCCACATATTATACTACTAGTCCTGGAACCCTTTCTTATTACCTAATATAAGAGGCAAGACATAAGGAATAGGAAGTTAAAACTATCTGAAAAGGTCAAAAGACTGTCTAGCTTTCTATTTAATCTGAGAATCTACTACATACTTAGGAAAAACAGACAGCTAGAACAGAAGCACAGCCATTCAGCTTCGTGAAAACCTTTTGTTCCATGATTTTTTGAACATTTTTAAACCTCTTTTCATTATTGCTAAGTTCTACAGTATTTATATCTTGTACAGAAATGAATCAACTAAGACTGCTGCCTAATCCTTTACTTGTTGAATAGCTGACTGGCAGAGAAGGAGCTGGGGATGCTGGTTGACAGCCAGCTGAATATGAGTCAACAGTGTGCCCATGTGGCCAAGAAGGCCAACAGCATATTAGCTCGAACCAAAAAGAGCTTGGCCAGTAGGACCAGAGAAGTGATTGTGCCCCTGTACTTGGCATTGGTGAGGCTGCACCTTGGATAATGTGTTCACTTTTGGGACCCTCACTACAAGAATGACATTGAGGTGCTGGAATTGTCCAGAGAAGAGCAATGAAGCTGGCGAAGAGGCTGGAGAACAAGTTTTAAGAGAAGTGGCTGAGAGAACTGCAGTTGTTTAAGCTAGAGAAAAGGAGGCTGATGGGAAACCTTATCACTGTCTACAACTACCTGAAAGGAACTACTACTCTTCATCCAAGTCATAGACAATAGGATGAGAGGGAATGGCCACAGGTTGCACCAAGGTAGTATCAGATTAGACATTAGGAAATTTTTTTTTGCTGAAAGGGTTATCAGACACTGGAACAGGCTGCCGAGGGAGGTAATTGAGTTACCATTCCTGCAGGTATTTAAAAGACAGGTTGATGAAGTGTTTAGGGATATGATTTAGTAGTGGACAAGTACAGTTGGATCTTTCAGTTTTCTCTTTCCCAAAAAGAGCAGTAGTATTTCAGTCTCTTCTCATACAACTACCTTTTCATATCTTTGATAATGTGCTTTGCTTTCCTTTCCTTGTTTTTAGTTCTACTACATGCAGTACTAAAGACAGTAGGGAGAAAAAGGGTTTCTATAATGGATATCTTTTTTTTCTTCTTTATTTCTTTCCTAATAATTCCTGATGTTCAATTTCATTTTTTGAACATTGGTGTTCATTCAATCTGCAATGACTCCAGGATCTTTGAACTCATCACAATCTTTGGACAACTAGGTTTATTTTCCCTATGTGAACAACAGACGTTTCATTTTCTGACATTTTACTGTCCTTGCCCTTTCCTCTGGATCCGTCAGCAAACTCATAGCTTAAATGAAAATATAAATAAGAAACTTCTGTCTGCACAGGAGTTGTACTTTTGTACCCATCTTAAAATCTTCACTGGTTTTCACACTTCAGCAGAAGGCCAGCTTAAAGGCAACCTCTTGTACCTTTCCAACATGTTCCTTTCAGATTTTTTTCTAATCAATGCTCTAAGCCTGTGGTGGGTCTCTTGCTCTCAGCTGTACTCAATTTTCTCTCACTAATGAACATGTTTTCTGTTCATTCAACACAGAGCAGTTTCTCAGTGTGTACACCAAGCCTTTGCCCTTCTTATGTTCAAAAAGTCATAAGATTCAGATCCACTGTGCACTGACCTACCAACCAGCTTACATTTTAGGCACTGCACACTGGCTATACAGTCCCTTCTGAAATGAAATTTTGGGTGGCAGGCTTATGGTTTATGTTCATGTTTCCAAGTCAGATCTCCTGTGACCTAATGTATCAATTAAGCATTTCATGTTAAAGCAAATAGAACTTTCTGCTCTAAGTTATCTTCTTGACTGCAGCAGAATTTTCACGGTGTAATGCAAGAGCTCTTTCTAGAATCCTGCAAGGAACAGAATATAAAAAAATACAAGCATCTGTTCCCACTTGCTGACTGACAGTTAAGAAGTTCGCTATGATTCGGCTAAAATTGTTCTCTCTCTAGCTGTCATTCTTTAAAAGTATGTGTGCTGCAGTACAGGTGACATTTTAGATTCATAGCAGAATTTCAAAAGTTTATCTTTTGTGCACAGATCAGCTTCTGAGGGCTGCAGAATTCCTGTGAGATTTTGTCTAAGATGAACTAAGAAAACACAACTGTACTTGCCTTTAGTGGACATGAAATAGTATTGTGTGAGAATGAAAAACACTGTTTCACTTACATTTGTCCCAGGTTTGACCATTGATATAACCAAATGTCAGGGAGTGGAACATTATTTTCTGTCAGCAGCATCTGTCTCCTTGGCAAATTCCTCAGACAATTATCTTGGCAGCTTTGGAGTAGCCTCTAGGTCTGTCATGTAGCTACCCTTGTCCTTGCAACACTGTTTCATAGTGATTCAATTTGTTTCTGAATAATATCTGCAATTTTATGTGGTTAAGCTCCAGCATAAATCACTTATGAGATCTCTAAGCCAATCTTTTTATATTATTATGCAGTACTTATTAACTATTGACTTTCCCCTTACGGAACATTTATTATAATAAACAAGAATTGCAACACAAATTATTCCTTTGCCAGCCTGTAAGCATTCCAGCCTTTACATTGATATAGACCCTTGTGAATATTTCTAATTTCTACTTAGAGTTACACAGGCATTTTTCAGATTCTTGTATTCAAGTTTAAGCCATGACATTCTCATTTCCTATCCACTAATCTGTGCAATTAAAATCCAATGCAACATGCCTGATGTTATGTATAACGAGATGACTCTTTGTAACGGGTTACGTAATAGTTTGCTTTTACATCCAGCATCAAGCTATTCTTGGCAATTAACCATTAAAAAGGTGCTTGCAAAAGCCTTGCAGTCCAGATTAAAACCTGAATCTTCCCTGGCAATAAATAAATTGAGTTCAATTTTGTATGAATTTGAGAATATGTCATTTAAACATTAAAACCAATTGTAAGTTACTTCCTTGTGTTCACATACAATAATACATTTTTATAAATAAATAGTAATAGGAGAATATAGGTTTGGGAAAGAACTAGAATCTTACACACAAGATTTCTTGACAATCCGGATTAGAATTTCAGAAGAGCACAGGATTAAAATAACGTAAAACCCCCACCTACTATTGCTTGGCAGGTGGGTTTGAAACTTTTTGTTCTTTTAGCAAACAAATACCTAATAAAAAAAACATTTCACATGGAATACTGCCAGATAATTTTTGAAATATTTCTCTTTGTGAATGTGAGAAGGAATCCTTTGTCATCTTCAAATAAGTAAACACTTCATTAATATTCTTGGTGTTGTTGAGAAATAAGCACTTCAATTATTTTGGAAATCCTATTAATCAACAATTGCATAGTTAAATACCTAAACATTTTTTAAAATGTTTTTAAGATATTAAAGGGTTTAGAATTAAATATTTGAAATAGTAAATGAAAATCTGTAATTTTTTAAGTTTGACATATTCATAAATAAATTTTGCTCAACATCAAATGTGCTGATGAAGTTACATCTTCTTGAAATACAGGCCACAATTTTCCATACATTAAAAAATTTTTAAAAATAAAGAATACTCACTTTTTTTAGTGATAGTGTCATTTGCATTAAGGCTCTTAGAAGTAATAGTTATGCAGTTTTTATAACAGGAAAGGAAAGTTTTTATTGTTTATAAAAGGAAAGAGGATAATAACAGTATGAGATTTCAAGCATAATGTGAATAATGTGTTAGTTATTATGTTAAGACACATTTATGTTATTTGACTGATTAGTTTGACAGGTGCATATGAGAAAAATCAACATTTTAGATAGTAGCATTTGCTTAGCAGTCATACCTCACATAATGGTCAGATACAGCAACAAAATGCAACATGAAAAAAATCATACATGCATATTGTTTGTCAATTTTTTAGGTTGCCTTTTAGATATTTCAGATGAATCTGTACATATTGCAAAAAGACAGGACAGCAAATGCATAGTTTTAAAATTTGCAGGGAGAAAGCATTGGGCATCTACTTACTGGTTAGAAATAAATGATAATACTGGGTGTTTTCTTCCCAAATAACTTAATTGATGTTTGAAAGTTAACCATGTGCTTGACATGCTTTATCAACTTCTCTCTGGATATAGAATTTCTGTCTCAAACCAAAACAGTATGTAGTAGTGAGAGATCTGATTATTACTCTTTCTGAGGTTACACTTCCATTGTGCAGAACAAAAGGCTAACAGCTTGTTACACTGTTTGAAAACATTGCTTGCAGATGGCATCTCTTACAAATTGCAATTTGTATGCACGTATGTAATGCTTTTAAAGTTCTCTACACTTAAAATTATTGAATATTTTTCTATGATTAATCAAACCAATCAAATAAAAATACAGTTAAACAAAGATTTGGACTACATATCAAGGAGTGAAAACTGGAAAAAATAAATTCATAGAAATGTGTCTGCATAAGCAGAGAGCAAAAAAAGCTGCATATAACACAGGGGAAAGGAAAGAACAGGGGAAGAGAAAGACAAAAAAAATGAGAGAAAATCTCCCTCAAACATGCCATAGTTTTACAAAGACATATAGTAACAGAAAACAACCAATAACCAACAAATTTGTTTTTCAAGTGACTAGGAACATACCCTTTCCAATTCCTCTTTGCTTGTCATCATGAAGAAAAAAAATTATCCTACACACTTTAACCGTGAAAAATATATTTTTTTGGTTTGTAATTTTTATTTGAGAAAAAAAAAAGCTTTTCTTTTTCCAGCTCATTATTTGTGTTTCTGACTTCAGATTTCATTTGCTAAAGAAAATTTATATATTGCATATGATTTTGCTATAACTTGCTCATATGCTTGATAAAATAAGCGAAGAATTACATAGTTACTTACCAGCATGTAAATGAAGCAGAGCAAAGATTATACAGAATTTAAATGTGGGCATAAGAAATCAGCCTTTGTGTGCTCATACTCCCAGTAATTGCATTAGCAACAGCTTGAATTTATGAAGTGCCTTATGTGAAAAGGTAAAAAGGACCACCTTTTTAATACACTAAGAAGAAACAAAATGAAAGGACTGCAGAGAATTGCTATGGCATGCATGAGGTCAGCCTGTTCTCACAAAAAGGGATTTAATACCTCACTTCTTATTCACAAGAAGCAAGAAATACAATTCACATACATACAGTCAGGCAACCTTTAACTTACTTAAATACTTTTCTTTCTTTTTGTAGACTGTCACAATTAGTATTTCTGGTCTGCAAAAGAGATATTGGATGACTAGTCCTTGCTCTTTTCATCATACATGCAATCTAAGTACTTCCTTGAAGAAAGTAACTATGCAAAGTATTTAGATACAAAATTTTTGAAAATGAATGTCTAAAAAAAAAAATCTTATAATCATTCCCAACTATTTTTATTCCCAATTATTACCATTCCCATTTCTGTTCCAACAGCTGATGTACTAAGGTCCCAGGCCTCAAAATTATTTGAATATTTGCTTCAGTATTTTCCTTTTTCATAACCCAAACCAGAAATGGAAGCACACTATTATTTGGCTGAGACTTCCGTTCAAATACTTTGCTATAGGATCCAAAATTTACATATAAGATTTTCATCTTTTAATGCAGTGCGTAAACCTGGATTTCAGTTGATGGTAGTTGATGACTCCTGAAAGCGTAGTCTCTGACGTGGCCAAAGGTCAGCTTGACTCATCTCCAACTCACTTTCTTCTCACTTTCCTCCAGCTCCCACCCCTGTGACACAAGGCCTGGAACAGGTCATCAGGATATGAGATTCTTGCATATGGCAAGTCTTCAGTATTACAGAGAGTGTATTCTAGCCTGTGCTTTCCAGTCTACCACCTTTCTGTGACCTTATAGTCATGGTCCTGTGTCCAGTTCTGGGCTCCTTAGTACAAGAAAGACAAATGGATATACTGATGAGACCCAAACAAAGGGCCACTAAGATAATGAAGGAACAGGAGTGTTTTTCCTATGAGGAAAGACTGAGGGAGCTGGGACATTTTAGCCTGGAGAAGAGGTGGCTCAGGGTGAATCTCATTAACGAACCTACAGAGAGGATTCAGGAGGATGGAGCCAGGCTCTTTCCAGTGGTACCCAAAGACTGGACCAGACTCAATGGGCCAAAACTGAAACACAGATGGGCCCATCTGAACATAAGGAAACACTTTTTTTTTTACTATGAGAGTGACTAAACACTGGCATGGGTTACCCAGAGAGGTTATGAAATCTCCCTCCTTGGAAATATTCAGAAGATATCTGGACATGGTCCTGGGCAACTGGCTGCAGGTGACTCTTTCTGATATTGGTTCAGATGACTTCCAGAGGTCCCTTCCAACCTCAATTATTCTGTGATTCTGTGACATAAGATTAAAATCTGTGTCTTTACTGTTTGTTAAAAAAAACCAGATCTGCTTTAAAACTCAGTGATAACTTACCAAATTGACTGCAGGCTCTTTCATTCTTTGTTTGTACTCCTTCTCATCAATCCCCTCATGTCTGGATGCAGTGTACATACTTGATATGTTCTTCAGTCTTAACTGTTAAATAGCTGCAATTTTGTTAACTCAAATTTTGCTTAGGGAGTTTTCATCTTTATGTCAGAAAAGGTGAAAAACTCCCTTTTGAATTTGACAGACCAGTCTCATAATTTACTGGAGCACCTCTCTCTCTCCTATAAGGGCAGGCTGAGACAGTGGGCTGTTTTGCAGGGAGGAGAGAGGGCTCTGGGGAGATATTATAGAGACCTTCCAGTACATAAAGGGGGCTACAGGAAAGATGTGGAAGGACTCTTTATCAGGGAATGCAGTGATAAGTGGATGGGTAATGGTTTTAAACTGAGAGAGGGTGGATTTAGATTAGATATAAGGAAGAAATTCTTTACTGTGAGGGCTGTGAGACACTAGAGTAGATTGCCCAGAGAAGTTGTTGATGCCCCCTCCCTGGAGGTGTTCAAGGCCAGGCTGGATGGGGCTTTCAGCAACCTGATCTAGTGGAAGGTCTCTCTGCCCATGGCAGGGGTGTTGGAATTGGATGATCTTTATTGTTCCTTCCAATCCAAACCATCCTATGATTTTATAAAACATTGAATATGGACATTTCTGCACATAAGGGAAGACGTACAATGTACCTGAGAAGACTTAATTTTATGTGACTAAAACAGGAATTGTAAGAAAGATGAGGTTTATTATAATAATGCTATTCTTCCTTCCCTGACAAAATAAAAAATGATGAAACAGTAACATCTCAAGGTAGGAGAGTACTGACTGCAGTTTGGATTTATGTGCATGACTGAAATCAGTTTAACTTAACTTCTTGACAGCAGTAACTCAAGGAAATAAAAAAGAAAATTTAGGAGATCAGTGGAAGTCATCTATTACCAAAATATATCAGAATCAGCTCTTATTATGAGGACCTGAATGGTACAAACTGAGTTGATTGTTAATGTCATAACAGCTATGCACAAAATATGACCACTACCACCTTGAAAAAAAAGATTTTAGTTTATATCTTGAAGAGGTCCAAATCAATATGTGTTATTCTACCAGTTTAACTCCCCCTCCGGCTTGGTTGGCAGAGAAACATGGGTGGTTGTGATCCCAGTGCGTCCACCACAGGGAGAGGGGAAAGGGGAAAGAGAGAGAGAGAGAGAGAGAGAGACTTGTGGGCTGGACACAAAACCGGCTTTAATGAAATAAAAATAATAAAAAGATAATAATGATATTAATTATAAAATAATAATATATACACAAATATTGAAAACCACACACCCTCAGTAAGTAGACATTACCACTGATACTACAGGACAGGCATGTGGAAAGTCCCTGGGCTGGAATCAGCAACAGATGGGACTTGGTTCCAGGAACTGGATTCAGGAACTGGATTAAGAAATGCATGGATCAGGATTGGGAGCAGATAGATGGTCAAGGTCTTCACTGGATGCCAGCCATCGAAGAAGAGAGCTTGACCCTCATGATCCTTCAACTTTATACAGAGTATAAAGGGATATATATATATATTTAATGTTTTTTATAAAAAAGATCGTTCTATCAGTTGAAGCTTAGAGAAAATATAGCACAAATCTGATTATATTCCAAACAGCAAAGATTTTCTTACCATAAAATAAAGCTAGTAGTGTAAAAAATATTTCAACTGGGAAAATGGAATAAAAGCAATCTAAGAATAACGTTGCATGTTTCTTACCTTTCCCTGCAGCCATACCTACTAGTGGAATAGTAATTCAACTACGCAAAAAAGTGTCATTTATAAAAATATTAGGTGTGCTGAAAAAGAACTCTAATTTCAGATGCCGGTTTGAATAACAAGTAAGGTGTTACAATCAGCCTCATTAAATATTTTATGAAATTGGGAAAAAATGCCAAGAGAGAGGAATTAATAGATTTTAAGTTGCTGATGGTTAAGGTTATGTTGTCAGTAATTCCAAATAGCCTAGATAAATTAGAGATGCCCTGCACTGAAAAAAACTAACAAGAGAACAAAAAGATGAAAAAAAAATGCTCACCAAAAATCATTATATATTAACACTTGTTAATACAAAACTAATGTTAATTTCAAAACACAAACAAGGATTATGCTGAATTTTGTTACCGTGTGAAATGAAATACTGATGTACACATGGCATCATCTAAATGGTAAAGTACGTTAAGCCAGAGGATTTTAAGACTTTGCAGTGTCTTAGAGAGACTCAATTTACTATTTTAACTCTGCATCTTTAACAGTTAGATTATTCTCTGTATTAATTTTTCATTTTTCATAGCAATTAAAACATAATTATTATGTGTGCTCTGCATACTGCTTGTAACTCAAAATAAATTAAAGGAAGATAACTTTATTCTTTTTATTTTAGGCTTATATAGTGATCCTGTGATAATTGCAGGGAAATGTGACTGATGATGATTTTTTTCCCCCAATACTGTTGTATGAGCTCTAGGATTGAGACATTTCATTGGTTACATGTCATCTTCTTGAAGATATTTCAACTTGATTCAGCTTTCAAATACATGACAGAAGCCTAGTTTCTTGATGTAGCTGTGACTGTTCATTAAATTGATGATAATGTAACTTCCAGATGTATTTTTTTGGTTTGATTAGTTTTATTATGTTCTGACGCTTTGCCCAATGAGTATAGTAAAAAAGCTGACGGTATACAACAATGCTGGGACAAAGTAGAGGAAAAGTACACGGAACATTCCACCGTTCTTTTTGATCACTCAGTCCTAGAAATGAACATAAAACGTACAGGAGAATCAGATCAAATATTGCACATAGTTTTATTTTAAAAAAAATCTCTCTTCTCTTGTTAGTTTCCTAATTAGTTTCAGTCCCAAGGCATCCAATTAATTATATTCTTTGAAAATGAACTTCCCCCCTCCTAAATTCATTCAATCTCTTCCTTTCCCCAGTCTTTCTTCCCTTTACATATTCAGTTTCAAGTATTGTATCACTTGTGAATATTACCAACAGAAAATTTCCGTATATTTTCTAAATGCTCTTAATTTTAAAAGTTAAAAAAAACCAAACCAAAACCAAAACCAAGACGACTTTGAAGCTGAATGGAAAGAAAAATAGATATTTTTTCCCCAGGGAATTTTTTTGTCTGTGTGTATCTCCTTATGTTTGATCTTAGTAAATAATAATGAAAAAATAAATCAGGCTTTGATGTAAATTCATTTCAAGTCAGCTAATGATATATCACTTTCTTTCATACCTCACACAAATGATCTTCAGAGAAAAACAAGGTAGTGAAATTAAGTCTTCTAATGTATGTGCATCTGCATTCAATCTCTAATTTCATCATATACTATTTCTATTTCTAAAGCATTGCTACGTGAAAGCCTGGAGTGATGTGTAATTACCAGTATATAGCAGTCAGTTTCAACAATCATATCACTGCTTTAGGCGTAACTATCATAAAACCAAGGATACAAATAACAATACGATTTGCTAAGTCAAGACTGCAGCAATTACAATGCTATAGAATGCACAGGGATTAAAATAGGTTTACTTATAGAATGTTAGAATTAATTGTGTGATTAACTAGAGTTAAGTTAAATTGTAATTTGCTTATAGTTTTGCATCACTGGACTTAGTCTAGCTTAGCGTGAGTAGCTCCTATTTAAAGTGAATTTTTCCTGTCAGCATTTTAGCTAAAGAAAAGAAAATACTGGAAATCTTGCACCACAAGATAACAGTGACCATATCTATAATTTGAGGAAAAGAGCCATCAAGAAGAGGCAACAGATGATGGACGAAACCTTGATGCAGATAAGACTGAAGGGTGAATGCAAGTTAAAATTTTACTAAGTTACATGAAAGAGGACCCACAGAGTCAATGCAAGCTGGAAGATAACACAGGTAGGAACAGCTGCAAACTTGAAGGTTAAAAAGGAGACAGCCTGCCTAGAGGCAGGGAAGGAACGCAATGTGGAGCAAGGAGACCCCAGTCTTAGAAATACCATTGGCCAAACTGTCACATGAACAACACATGAAGACCATGTGGGGGGTCTGGCTGTTAGATTGTAAGGGCATAATTGTCCAGGGAACTTTAGTTCACATACAGAGATGTGAACCTAAGAAGGTCTTTTATTTATTTCATATTTGAAACCACACTGAGTTAGAAAAGCAAGGATTCTTTATGAAGCAATGGTCACAATTTGTGTACTTTACATTTAAATTTCTTTGGGGTGTTTAGATTGCTCTTTATATAAGCAAATCAATTTGTCTGAAGAGAGATTTAAGTTATTTGTGTAACCAACATACATTAAAATTGCACAATGAAAGAATGCACTGAAAGGACTCTTATTGGAAAGAAGAACAGGAACTGAGAAGCAGGAAAGTGAATGAAAGAAGTGGATTATATCACTCTAAGTAGAATTTATGAAATCGAGGTTGCTGACTTTGCCTTCCCCCCTCCCCCCCCCTTTATGATCACATATACAGAAAAATTGACACTGAAACTTTCAGATCCAGAATTAAAGGTGATTTATATAACTGTTTTAGTTCAAGATCAGAAACCATTGTCCTTCAGTATTTACACACAGCTTTCATGCACTTTAACGTGTTTGTGAAGAAAAGCAAATGGAATTAATCTGAAAGTATAGAACATGCTTCCAGATTGCCAACAGGATCTAGCTGTCAGTTTGCACGTGCACTGATTTCATACATAGGGAAATGTGCCAAATAATCCCAACAATAAAGTTGATATTTTAATATGAAAAAAATAATACTTTTTCCCCTTGAGATAAAGTGTCATCAAATACCATCTGTGTTGCCTATAAATTCAGTCATAAATCCTTGTTGTATTTATCAGAGATTTGTTCTTCAAAATAGCCCATTTTCATCTCAGATTCAGCCACACAGTAATTTCCTTGCTTCTTTCTTGCTGAGAACTCTGATATAAGAGCCTCTCACAGAAAGGATTTTGCACTTACCCAAAACAATATAGGTTCACCTCCTTGCACAGAATTAGTTTCCTTAACAGGGCTAGAACTTAGAATCATTAAATAGAGTAATTTAAAAAAAATATTTTTTCATATAACAGAAACTATTAAAATGTGCATGGGAGGTAACATGACAAAGTTCACAATGAGATTATTATTAAAACTCATAAAACATTGAGGGTAGAAAAAAATCCCAAATAACGGATACATGAGAATGGAAGGAATGGCAACAATACAAAGTCTGAGCATCACCTTGGCATTTATGAATTTAGCCTAACATTCTCATTTTTAATTAAGTCAAATCAAATTTTCTACACATTTCTCCTGAAACAATAACTTTGTATTGAAACTGATACTGTGGTGGGTTAATACACACAACACCCAGAACTTCCGCCCTAGCACTCTAAAATCGACATCAAATGACGAATAACAGAATGGCTGAAGCTGGAAGGCACCTTTAGAGATCCTCTAGTCCAAATCCCTGCTCACAGCCAGGTTATGTAGAGCAGGTTGCACAGGACTGTGTGCTTTGGATATTTCCAAGGATGAAGATTTTACAGTCTCTCTAGACAATCTGTTACAATATTTTACTTCTCTTCACCAGGCTGAACAATCTCTAAGCCTCTCCTCGTGTGACATAGGCCCCAATCCTTTAATATTTTCTTTGTCCTTCATTGAACTTGCTCTGGTATACTTATATCTCTTTTGTCAGGAGGAGCCCAGAATTGGAAACAACAGTCCATATATTATCTTACTAGTCTGCATACGTGGGTAGAATCACCTCCTGCTACCTGCTGAAAAATGTTTTGTCTGATGAAGTCTGGGATACTGTTGGCCTTTTTTACTGTTGACCATTCAGTTAGTAATTTCTGTCAGTAAAATCATATGGGAAAGACTGAAGATAGTTCTGATTGAGCCATTAAAATAAAATACAAAGCAACAAGTGACACAAAATAAAATTCTAGAACAGCTATAACATTATTTTTGTGGAGATCATGTACACAAAATCATAATAGTACTTCACTATATGTAGGAGAAAAAGGAAAGATTAATGAACATCAGAGTCATGGAAAGTGATCTACAAGAAGCATGTAGAGGCAAACAGTAGTTTCTTCTCTGTCAAATCAATAAACATGAACTTAAGGGAGCAAAGAGAAAGCAAATCAGCCAAATAATTTTTTCTCATCTCATATCTTTCAGAATAAATACAGAGTTTGAATCTATGTGAAAATACTGTGAGACCAGAATTTGGCACATAAGGTGGAAAAACTGCAGAACAAGTGGTGAAGAATATTGCAGGAGAAATCAAGCACTGTAAAAAAATATAAATTATTCATTAGCACAATCACACAGAATAACAAACATTGCTATTTGTTTCTTTTTTTTCCCCCATTATTATATCCAATTAGAAATTTTTGAAAGCCAGACTACAAATTAAGCAGCTGTTCAAAACATGGAGAGAAAACAAGTGGTTCCAATGGAAATCTTATGAAAGCCCTCAGTGCTCCTGTCTCCTCAATGAACATTTTTCAATGCAGAGCAAACTACATTGTCACCTTGCATGAGCAGGAAATAGGCAGGTGCATATTATCTATTTCATTGTAGTGTCAAATTGAAAAGTCTAGAAATGACATGAACAGAAATTCTTATTATGTTATACGATAAGTGTTAATGGGGGATTTGATGGTTATTCCTTATATCTATATGCAGACAATGCTTCAGATGCTTAAAATAAAAATAAATAAATAAATAAATAAATAAATAAGGTGTATGCTGGATGGCTTACAGTATGACTTCAGTTTTCCTTGTGTGGAAGGCATGAAGCTATACATTCTCACTTATAACTGGGAGAAAAGAAAATGTTCAAGATGGTGAAGTTGAATAGCAGTCACATAACCTGTTACTTGAAAGCCTCAAAGAAAATTGAAATGAACAAAAATTGACTTCTGAGACAGTACAAGGAAGAATTAAAAAGAAACCAACAGACAGACATATAAGATGAGCACCAGTGGTAGACCCAAGCAACAAACCATGACACATATATCCCCTATGTTAGTTTTGTTTCTTAAAATATTAATGAAGGAAGAGTAATTCAAACCAGAACAAACAATTCAGATGTCAGAGGTGTGATACTTAAACAGCCACATTTTAGTATTATGTCCCAAATCAGCTAGTACCACAGTACTCACAAAATCATAGAAACACAGAATCAGAATGTTGAGATTGGAAGGGAACTCATCTTGTCCTAGGGAGGAAATTACATTACCTCTCTGGCCAATCTTTGCCAGTGCTCAGTTAACCTCACAGTAAAAAAGTGTTTCCTTATGTTCAAATGGGCCCTCCTCTGTTTCAGTTTGTGCTTACTGAGTTTAGCCCTGTCATTGAACATCAATGAAAAGAGCTTGGTTCCATCTTCTTTGCATCCTCTCTGTAGGTATTTAAATACATTAACGAGATTCACCCTAAGCCATCTCTTCTCCAGGCTAAACTGTCCCAGCTCTCTCAGTCTTTTCTCATAGGAGAAATGCTCCAGTCCCTTCATTATCTTAGTGGCTCTTTGTTTGGCTCTCACCAGTATATCCATCTGTCTCTCTTGTATTAGGGAGCCCAGAACTGAACACAGGACACCATATGTGGCCTCATCAGTGCTTAGGAGAGGGAAAGAATAGATACATATTATATTTCTTATTATGTTCTTTTACATCTTGCTCCTTTGTTCTCTGTCTCTTTTTATCCTGCACTATCTTCATTTTGATTCCCTTCTGTACATTTGTTATGATAAGTTCTCTGTCATTTTCTGCTACTATCAGTCACTTTAACTGTCAATCTGGTCAATCTTCACTCAGATTAGAGATGTATTTTAACCTACATTTCAAATTTATTAGAACTGAAACATTTTAGTATGAAATATGCCTAAATAATATACATAGATTTTGTAAGCACATAAAACCTGCAGCCGATTTCAGAATCAAGGTGGAAGAGAGTTTTGGAGAGATAATTGTTGCTATTTATGGGAAATGGGGTCTCATTAAAAATAAAGGTTAAATGAAGAAGTTAGTTACTTCCTGGGAGAGAAATTTACATTTCTTTTTAAAGTGACAGCTTTCAATAGCAACTAAATCTACATTTAACCATGGCATACAATAGACCACTTTCCTTATAAAATCTTTTTTTCACTTAATAAAACAAACTTTTCTTAAAGTTTATTGCTGTTCATGCTTGACTTCCTTCCTAAAGCAAGTATTTCTGGAACAGCAGAGGAAAATACCTTCAGCCATTTCATAGTCATAATATTATGAAATACACATTCTAATATAAATGCTAAATTCTTACTGCCAGTTTCCCCATGGAATAGACTGTTGAAAACCAGTTGAACTTTTCGGCTTCCAGTTTATATATTTAAATACTCCAAGAATGAAAAAAAAACCTAATATATATACATATATAATAAAAAGATCCCAGAAACCTAAGAAAATTATAACGTCAATTTCTTTCCTCATTAAGTGTCCTAAAATATACTTTCCTCTAGGTCAGACCCTGAGGTAAATATTATAATGCAGAGGCAATTTATAAGGAAAAGGATTAAAGTAAAAGTTGCCATGAGGCCAGGTAAAGATGCATTAGGTTGTGACAGAATGACTGCTGAAGGAGATTTCTGGTCAGTGGCAGAGTAAACTCTTGTCTACCTGCAACACAGTGGTAGTTATACACAATGCCAGTCCCCAGAGTTAATTTAGAGAGCATTTGAATGGTATCAAAGGGATATAGATGCTGTGTAAAGAAGAGCAACATGGTAAGAAATAATAATTAATAATAATATTAAAATGCATGCTTTCACTGAAATACTTGCCTTAGAAAAGCTAGGAAAACTACAACTATAAGCACTGCATTAAAACGGACTTGAAGAAAGTTCATGATCAACTTTTCTGTTCCCTATTCTTTAGGTGTCAAATGAATACCTTTTTTTTTTCATTTTGTTATACTAACATATTTTACTTTTCTGTAGCTGTTTAATTCTGGGTGAAATTTTCTGTTTGGACGTTTCTGGACTGGATTTTTTTTCAGGAAACAAAAGAAAAATAGCTTACAAATTTGTAACAGCAGGTTGCTTAACATAATGGAGCAAAAGTGACTGAGGCAAAAAAGAAAAAAAACTCTCCAAATTACAGCAAAGCCAGCCCTCCCTGCATGAGTTCCACTTAGAGAACAAATCTTCTGAACCTAGCAATTCATTCTCTTCTATCATTCTCAGTGCATGTGTTACCTTCAAAACAATTCTGCCCAAGAGACATACAACTGCTGCTTTAATTACAACTCACAAAAGAGAAAGCAACAGATGTATAAACATGTTTTAGGTATTTATTAAATATCTGCTGAATTGTTATAGTCCTGTTGGCTCATTAATGAAATCTCCATGGATTAACCATTGATTCCCAGCACCTTCATCTACAAAGACATAAGAAAGTTTTGCATTTTCACCTTATGTACACTCATTATAATTTCTTTTATAAGTTACTAATTATAAGCCCTTATATTTCTTAGCTCTTTTCTTCTTGGTAAGGGCTGAAAGAACTGCTGACTGTTATAAAAAACAAAGGATATATAAAGGAGTCCACTGAAAAAATACACCTATATATAAGGTTCTTTTTCAAATTCCTTAGTGTCAGGAAATATCAACTAGCAAGTAAAGCTCCAGGGTCAAGGTAAGGGCAAGAAGAGATGACTCACCAATTACTATCACAGGCAAAACAGACTCCACTCAGGAAATTAATATATTTTATTAACAATCAAAATCAGAGTAAGATAATTGGAAATAAACCCAAATCTTAAAACACCCAGCCCCAAACCCTCCTTTCTGTCTTGGCTCAAGTTTACTTTCAAATTCTCTACCTTCCTCACACTCAGGAGTGCAGGGGGACAGGGAATGAAGGTTGAGGTCAGTTCATCACATGATTTCTTCCCTGCTGCTGCTGCTTCCTCACAACTCTTCCTCTGCTCCAGCACAGGAAACAGTTATCCATGAACTTCTCCAATGTATGTCCTTTCCAAAGGCTGCAGTTCATAAAATGTTCCTACAAAGCTCCTTTCCACAGAGTGCAGTCCTCCAGGAACAGGCTGCTCCACTGTGGGTGCCTCATGGAGTCACAGGTCCTGCTAGGAACTTCTCCAGTATGGACTTTTCACAAGGTCACAGCCTCCTTCAGATGTGTGCAATCTCTCTGGTATGGAGTCCTCCATGGGCTGCAGGTGGATATCTGTTCCACTGTCAACCTTCATAAGCAGCAGGTGGACAACTTGTCTCACCATGGTCTTCACCACAGGCTGCAGAGGAGTCTCTGCTCTGATGCCTGAAGCACCTCCTACCTCTCATTCTTAACTGACCTTGGTGTCTGCAGGTCTGTTTATCTCACATATTCTCATTCCTCTCTCTGGCTGCTGCTGTGGAGCCATTTCCTTCCCTCACCCCTGCCCATGCCTCTTAAATCTGTAATCAAATAGGCATTACTACTGTCAGACTTGGCTCAGCTTTGGCCACTAGCAGGTCCACCTTGGAACTGGCTGGCACTGGCAGTTTCAGGTTGCCATCTTCTCACAGAAGCCACCTCTGCAGCATCCCTGCTAGCAAAACCTTGCCATGTAAACACAATAGACAGGCTTATGTTTAATTGCACTTTGGTGTCAGCAAAAACTGTATTAGAATGAAACTTCCTGATTGTACTTTAAGATTGCATTTGTACCTTGGTGTTTGCAATACCCATGTCTATTAATTTGTGTGTCAAAATCAGAATTTTAGGGTATCTGCATACAGCTGTTAAGAAGCGTAAAATTTACTTTATCCAGAGGGACTAAAAAAAATGAATATTTTCTTTATCAAAAAGAGGGGTAAAGATTGATCACAGTCAAGACACGCAGAATGGAAGATTTCTGATAGTAGAGGACACAACAATTTTCCGTGTCTATAGGGTAAAGGAAGCTCATTCAGTTGATGAAACAAGACACAATTTTGACAGCACATGCAATTAACCAGTAGGATAATATGCTTTCTAGTGTAATAGCTTCTCAAGTTCCTGCAAAATCCCCAAACCTTGTCTGCTTTTTTCTAAAAGAAGTGCTCTCAGTCCACCAGAAGTTAGTTTCACTTCAAGAAGTCACTTGGCAATAAGGAGCCTTTCCCGCTGAGGAGGACGTATTCCCAAAACACTACTTCATTCCCATCACCTCTGGTAAAACAGTTCACTGTGCTCTATTATTGACTAGCATAATTCACAGCAACCCTGTGAGTGGTCTAACAGATACTGAAGGATACACCGTCCTTCGGCTTCTGTGGCTAGTAAAATGCTCTGTTTGACTAAGCATTCATGGCTAAGCAGCTAAATATGTATAACTTCCTTTGGCTTGGTGAATTAAATTAATTTGCGAAAATGGGAAGAAGCTCACAACTGCAAATACATTTTTATCACAGGACTCATTTTTGCTGTCTACCACATGGGATGATATCTCACTGCCTCATCAATATTCAGTAAAACTGGCAAAAGACTCTTAGTTATTCCATTGCCAGTACTACTGATTCATTTTCAGCAAAGTAGCATTACCAGACACATTATTTACTACAGGAATTGCTTTGGGGAATAATTTTAATAATGGCATGACATGTTGCTAGGGGAATAATATAACTAGATAGGCAGAAAAATTCATACTCAACAATCCAAAACAATTGTGACTAATGAATGGCAAA